>NW_004567107.1:40251255-40292636 GCF_000260355.1 Condylura cristata | reverse complement strand
CCCGCAGCTCCCCTCAGCAGTGTACTTAGTATACTTCATTGATCTGCCTTTTCTGTCTCTGGTGAATCCTCTCTCCGCCCCTGCACCTCTGGCCTTCACCCTAGTTCTGTATAAACAAATAAATACATCTTTAAAATAATAATAATAATAATAATAATAATAGAGAGTGAATACCAAAGATGGGAAAATTCACACACATCTCCTACCACTACTCAATCCCCAAACAGGCAGATTTATTCCTAGTGATTTTATGGGATCTAAAACCATTCAAATATAACTCATATGTTAAAAAAAAAACATAATTTTTGCAGCCCAAACTTATGTTGTTTCTGGAAAGAAGATCCCTTCCATGTAGCTTCTTCATCATGCCCACTGCCTGGCTCTAACATTAAGATTACAAATCTTTTACAGAGCAAGGTTTTTGTTTTTCAAAATCTGGAAAAACAAGAAAACAGTGATCTCATGCAAGTCTGGGTGTAATGTTTGAATAAGATATTGTATTTTAAAGATTTGACTTTGTATACTCTTTGGACTAACTTCCTGGGATTAGAAGTTTCTTTCACACTTCACTTTCTCTTCAGGTTTCTCAGATATCAGTAAAAAAAAAAAAGAAAGAAAATGGAGACCACGACAGGACAAAACCATAATTCAAGAATTGGGTAATAGGTGAAAGATGTTAATCCCAGCTGAGAGGAGTTCATAAAAATGAATCCTGGGCCCTCTCTGGGTAGCAGGAATACTGCATCATGAATATTTATGGTGGAATATGGGAAGTGTTGGGAAAGAGACCCAGCAGGGGCCAATCTACCCGAACAGCTGGGGATCATTTGGGTGTTAAAATGAAGTTTTAAGGGACACCATTTAGATAAAAATCATATTTGAAAAGAATTATGCCTGTGTTCCAAATAGCGTCAAGTGTAGAGCAATTTTGAGTTTTATATGCTTTGCAAACATCTGCTTGCTTTTAAACTTTACTCATCTTGTGCCATAAAGTTGGATTCAGTTTCACAAATCTCCCATATTTTTATGTTGGGGTGATCCAGCTAAAGGGGTTTATGAAAATGCTTGAAAGAAAAATATTGTGTATACATATATGTATATATCATGAATTGACTTTTCAAAAAGCATTAATTTTAAATAGGTGATGTGTCTAGTGGTTAAGCACACAGACTCTGAAGCTAGATTCCCTGAGGCCCGATTCCAGCTCTACCACTTCCGACAGGCTGTGCGGTCTCTGGCAAGTTACTTAACTTCTCTGTGCTTTAGTTTCTTGAGCTGTAAAAATGAGGTGATCCTAGGCTGTTAAGAAGGTTAAACACGTTCCTGGTTCATAAAAGGCACATAGCTTTAGTTATCATTTTTACCACTAACATCATCATCATTTAATTTGGAATGTTCAGAGAGTGTAAAATGAGAATCACATGTTTATCCCAAAAAGTTTTCAACAGAATTAAAAGAGATAATAAACATATACATGGTTCAAATGCCCTCTATGGAGGTACTTACAGGGAATTATTGGTGAATCAAAACCTAATTTGTCATCAGCTCTCATCACTAAATGTTAGATGATTTTAATCACTCCAACAAAAGTGAGTAGTTACTGCCAAGCCAAAACTACCATTAATGCTTTAATCCCTCAGTGTCATTACAGTTTTCTTTCTTTTTTTTTTTTTCAGATATTAAGATTCAGCCTACTAAGTCTTACTCAAAATGTTTATTCATAGGGTACACTGAATTGAATCTCTTCTCATTCTATTTCACAGAAAATTCTCTTTTGGCCCCAAATCCTGATTTAGTTCATTTGTTATGTATGCATTTTCACAACAATAAGGCAAAAACCACTTAAAACTCTACTTAATAGATTCCTTGTGCCTTTGTTATTGCTGTAGTAGTTTGTTAATTACAACTCTAAAATTTCCAAATGCTTATGAGTGATTAATAATTTCCACATTCTCCTTTTGAGAAAACACCAAAAAGAAGGCTCACCAAGTTTTCAAGTCCAAATTGCTACATGAATGAAGAACTCTACCTTACCCAGAGGGAAAATAACTTATTTCCCAACAGTCCCTTTGCTTTATAGCAGAGGGAAAATGCAAGTACAATCATGTCATTTCATGGCTTCAAATTCTTTAATATAAATACCAACATTCTCTAGGGATAAAGACCAAAGTCCTTGAGAGAGAGCTGGCACAGAATGAGGCTGGACTCGCCTCCAGTCTTTCCCCCACACCTCCCCTTTGTCCTACTGCATCTCTCTGGGGCACTGCCCTTCACTCCGTCAACCTCCCTGCTGGCCAGGACCAGCTTGAAACATGCCCCTGTACTGCCACATCAATAATCTGCAGTCCCTTCAAACAGATAATCTTTATATATTGGCTCAATATGTACTGAGTGGGTGAACCTAATTAAATATTGAAAAAAAATACTAATTAAAAGTGTAATGTGCAATTTACGTCACCCGGGGGAAGAAAAATGGCATTTTTTAAAAAATGGACTGTTTTCATGTTCTTTCTCTTTCTCTGATTTTCTTCTGTCAATTATTAGATAAGACAGTTTCTCACAGGGTAGGGTGGTATATTAAAATAGTTTTATATTTAGATGATAAATTTCAGATGACTGTGGCTGCCAGTTTGCAAACTGTTAACGAGCACACTGACGGAGAACAAACCAGTGATGGCTGGCTTGATTTAATTTTATACAATTTTATTTTTGACAATACCACCCACTTTGGAGAGGGTAGGAACTACTGACATTTTATCAGGAAGGTAAGAACTGCTTGGAGAAAACCAGACAGCAAGTACCATCTTTTATTTTAGTCTGAAAATGCTGCCACCTTCCTGTGGGTTGGGGATGGCCTGAGCAACTAGTGTGCCCCCTCTTCTGGGCTTGCCTCTCTGGAATGACACAATTGCACCTCAACTTCTAACTAACTGCCTAGTTTTCAAGTGTTAAGCTTTTACGACACTTAGCCTTTAAGATGAAATGGCACCTCCTCCCAGAGAATGTCACTGACTCTGGAGACCAGATCAGATTTTCAAATGACTAAATGACTGTCTTTTAAACTTGCATTTTTACATTTCATTTATATGTTTTATAGACTTTCTAGTAGTAAGTTCCTCCAACCTCTTAGGTCTGGCAGCTGCACATCCTGCAAAGTTCTCATTGCCTGCCTAGGTGTGAACACAGCCCTGCAAGATGACTGCACAGTCAAGCCCTTGGAGGGAAGAATAGATGCCCAAGTTGTAGTCTGAAAAGCTTCTGTTAACACCTTTTGGTTAGCACAAGAAAGCAACAGAACATAAACTCTGGGAGAATAAGTGTCAGCAGCAGAGGGGGAAAATTCCACACAATAGTGAGGCATTCTTTTACAATATTCTGTTCCCAGCTCTCTTAATGATCAAAGAATAACACCGTATAGAAAAATTGGGACACTGATGATTGAGTAGAAAAGTGATTTAAAAGAGTTTGACTGTGTGAAAAAGTTTTTTTTTTTTTTGTAAAGATTTATTTATTTATTCATACAGATCTGGGGTACAGACTAGAGATGTGGAGGGTGAGAGGATTCACCAGGGACAGAGTGGGGAGCAGATCGATGAATTACACTGTTGAAGGGAGCAGCGGGCGGGCCAGGAGAGGTCTGCCTCGCCATGTGGCTCTCCTCTGGGGCAGGCGGGGATCGAACTCATGCAGAAGTGGCTTAAGCTTCTCAGGGCAGTGCTTTAACCGGCTGTGCCACTAGGGAGGGCCAGTGTGTGAAAAAGTTTTAGGAATACCTATTTAATTTTTCTTTTTCTTTTTATATGTGCACAAGAGTTATAAATAATTTCAAAACCTGTGTTGAAATATATCTAAAATAAGCTCTTTGAATTTGTGTGAAATAAATGTACAAATAAAAAAAGCACAAGGATTTAATTTCATTGACAGGGTTGTTTCTTGTTTCTTGGTTTTTTTGTTTCATTAATTTCATCAACAGGATTGTACATACATAATGTGGACTTTACAGAGAGATAAGGTTTTTTTTTTTTTTTTTTTTTTTTAAGATTTATTTATTTGTGCGTACAGAACTGGGGTACAGGCCAGAGGCTCAGGGGCGGTGAGAGGCTTCACCAGAGACAGAGTGGGGAACAGAACAGGCAGATCTACGAAGTACACTGCTGAGGGGAGCAGCGGGCGGGTCAGGAGAGGTCTGCCATACCATGTGGTCACCTCCGGGGCAGGCGGGAATCGAACTCATTCGGAAGCGGCTTTAGATTCTCAGTGCTGTGCTTTAACCCGCTGCGCCACCAGGGAGGGCCGCAGAGAGGTAAGTTTTATGAACATGATTTATGTTTGTAGAGTTGCCTAGGACTTTCATAGACTGCATTTATCACGACTGCAATTACTTGCTTAATATCTATTTCCCTAACTCTTCTGATTCTGTGGAATGATGCCTAGAGTATAGCAAGCATTCAATAAGTATTTCATTGAGTGAGTGATGTACTACATTAGTAAATGAGTGACTGCTATGTGCTTAGACTTTTGGTTCTGGTTGCATTAGTAACACCTTGCATATGCCTTCATTGCTAGGTGGTCTCAGGCTGAATCTGAGCTGTAAATACATGTGCATGATGGAGCAAAAGTTCCTTGAGGCTTTTGAAATAAAACTAAATTTCCCTTAGTAGGACAAGTGAACTCCAATTTACTGCCTTATCTCTCTTATCCACTTAAATCTACATTACCTTCCTGAGTTTATGTCTGTGCTTTGCTTTATACTTATATACAGTATAAAGCACTGTGCTTTATACTTATATACAGTAATCACATCCTTCGTATACTCATCTTTCACATATTCATACATTCAAAATAATGTTTATTAATTTGTGGGGAAAATCTCCATCCCAAGCCATAAATATTTCCATGAAGACACTTTTAAGAAAAATTTAGACTATCAAACTCAGCAGGTAATTTTTTTTTTTTTTTTGCACTAATAGTACATCACTAGTCCTCCTCCTCTGTGCCGCAGCAAGTCAGTGCGGATGCTTACTGCTGTCCACAGGTGGCAGTGGTCAGTCACTGTTGCAAAAGACAAAGAGGCCAACTTGTCTCTAGGCTTTGGAATCATGGACCCTGGATCGTGGCAACTGAGTCCAGGGGACTTTGTCTGAAGTACAGTATCACTCTACTTCTTGGTTATTGGTGCCTACATACAGTATTTGCCCACAGAAAGGAACTCAACCTGGTGGGTCATGTGATTTTTTTACATTCTGAAATCTAAAGGGCTGTATACGACAAAAAGGCATTTTCCCTGAGTGGTTTTGGTCTCACACCTTTTGTAGTCTTTCCCTCAAATAAGAGAAAAGATTTTTTTTTAAACCTTATTTTATTCCCTTATTGATTGAATCTTTGTTTTAGTGTTACCCTAATGTGGCACTATATCTTCTACTTCAATGTTCTACAATCTTTTTTTTTTTAATATAATTTTTAAAGACCATGATCTACAGTCTTCTTCTATGCTTTGCATCGCTAACACCAGCTCATCTATGTATAGACACATTGGAAAGTTCCGTTTTAAAGGTTTGGATAAAGCAATAATTTAGTTCTGGACAAATTTTCCAGGTTACTTGGCATTTGACAGATGTGAACTCTAAAGCCTCTGTACTTTTTCTTTATTTTAGTTTGAATCTTACCTGAATGTGTTCTATTTGTCATGTGTTATTAAGAATGATTTACATGTGTGAAGCTGCTCTTAAGAGTACCAGAACACACTTTTATAACACATGACAAAAACACATGCTTATCTGTGAGAGAGCATGACATTAAACACAGCAAGGAATAAGTAACAACGGATAACTTTCAATGGACTAAACACCCCAGAGGAAAGTTAGTCCCATTGTACATGCAGTCACTAGTAATGGTATATGTTGGTGGTGGTTTAAAAAGAATAATTAGATAGAATTAAAAATATATATATATATGTTATAAAGACATTTTATGAGTTGTACACTGGATCAGCACAACTCATTCCTCTTCACACTACGACCTTAAGAAGTTCTCCAGCAGGGCCCTCCCTGGTGGCACAGCAGGTTGGAGCACCAAACTGCTGAAGCTAAGCCAGGCTTTGGCCACTTCAGTGCAAGTTCGATCCCCACCCCGGAGGTGATCCACGTGGCACAGCAGACCTCTCCTGTCTCTCTCAATGCTCCCCTCAGCAGTGTACTTCGTCAGTCTGCCTGTACTACTCCCCACTCTGTCTCTAATGAATCCTCTTGCCACCCTGCACCTCTGGCCTATACCCCATTTCTGTATGCATAAATAAATAAAATATGTTTTAAAGAAATTCTCAAGAAAAGGATAGCCTTTTTAAAAGTATGTGTTATTGTATAAATGAGACCTGTTTTGAACTTGAAAACTCTTTTCCAAAATTGTTTTTGCACTTTTAGTTCTGGAAAGCATGTTACAGACAAATGGCCCCTTATAGACTTTAAAATAAACAGAAAAAATAAGTTGATAAATAATAAATATTAACAATTTTACTTTCTCTACTGAGAGGTTTATTTAACCCTCCATCTCAATGAAAAGTAAAATAATCGGTGTGTGGCTTTATTGTGGTGTCTGGGTTAGCTTCCCTAGTGCAGCTGCACACATCTGGTGTCTGAATCCCCACTAAATACAGTTTGCAGCATCATGACACAAACTCTGTTCTCTGTATGGATAAGCCCCGATCTTTAGTTGTTAATTCTTCACTTGCCTCCCACCTCAGCTAGTCCATCTTAGAAACCCTCAAAATCAATTTGTTTCCAACTATTTCAAGAAGATATTAGACATGCGGAGAGAGAAGATGCTACAACACCAGACAGTTGTTTGAGACCATTTCCCTGATCTTGGTAGATTTGAACATTGGAAGCTGAGGTAACACTCATGATTCCACAATTGATGCAGATGATAAGAAGGAGTTGATTCCTTTAGCTTTGGGGGAATAGATCTTTGACCCAGACTAATGTCATTCTCATGAGACTCTACTGAATAACTCAAGACAAAACAAAAATCCCTGGTAAACCTAAAATCAGCTTTCATGCAAAACTACAATATAAATAGAAAGCAAAAGCTACATCTTTAACAGGAAGGGAAATTAGTATTTATTAAGTAGTTCCTATTCCTAATCCAAACCAGATACTTTACATGCAGAATCCAAATTAACACTCAAAACAATACTGGAATATAAATTTTATTAGTCCCACCTTACAGGTGAAACAACTGAAGTTGGTTAACTACTTCATTAATTTGCCAAGTCATCCAGCTCATCACCTGAGCCTATTTACATTTATTGTGAGGCTTATCATCTTTTCACTAACTTATTTCCAATGCTTTCTTTCCTTGCTTTATGACCCCAAAACAATTTCTAAAAATACTTGCTTTGGAAAAGACAATTCCAGTGCCTATAGAATTTATTTCCTTCATTGTTCTTTCAAAAATCTTGAGATAAGAAACTTAATCAACTTTGGCTTTGGACATGACAACCACTTTTACAAGAAATATTTTCCTGAATCAATGATATGTCCCTAATTTTAACAAAAAATGAGGGTCTCATTAAAATGGTTGATTTTAGTGTCAGTGACACAAATAATTTAGTTCCTCAATGAATAGATAATCGTGACTACTTCAAAACAAGTCTGCACTTATCAACATAGTCCATGTTTTTCTGGGATCACTTTATGTTGGCCAGAGCCTATGGCAAAGAAATAGACAATAATATAGGTTTTCCTTAGAGAATCCTTAGGATAACAGCATCATGACATGGTCTCGAATTCCTTCAGCCTCTAGCCCCAACTGATCCATGTTAATTTACAAAGGGATTTGATGGAGAAATGTAGAATAACAAAAAACATACATTTTCTGCTGACAGAATTCCAGATTGACACCTTTCAAAGGGATTAGCATATATGTCAGTCTGGTAGAACAATAAAAACAAAATTTCAGAATTCTAGAACACTTTGTGTTTGGCTCACTGTTAGGTATCAAAAGTTAAGTCTTCTTTATTCTGTTTGAACAAATTTTCCAACTGCTAAACACC
The DNA here is from genome assembly GCF_000260355.1 of Condylura cristata. NCBI lineage: Eukaryota > Metazoa > Chordata > Mammalia > Eulipotyphla > Talpidae > Condylura > Condylura cristata. The sequence goes on along the minus strand of NW_004567107.1, from coordinate 40,284,586 downwards.
ACCCCTGTCCAAGTTCAGCCCCTTCCGCCCATCATTCAATAAAGACAGAAGGCTGGAAGGCACCCAAATCTTAATGTGTAACCCTGTGCCAAAAACACAGGAAGCTAACCCCAGTGATTCCTGCATTCTGGGATGTAGAAAATTCTATCCCTCAGAAATTGATTTTTTCTAAATTAAGGGAAAAAGATGAATTTGACAAACACTGTGAGAAGCTTTTATTTTAGAGCTTAGGACTCTGAGAAAACTAGACAACATAATTACCAGCAAGAAAATCATTCCATATCCATAAATAGAATATTCAGAGACTTACAGTCATCCTATTTTCCTTACTGCTGTTGGAAAAAGTGGAAGGAAAAAAAAATCCACTAATAGTATTTTCCTTGAGGCATCTAACTATTCTGAAGAGATATCTGTTGTTACAAAGACCATCAATGGAAACTAAAAGTTATACTCAGAGAACACTCAGAACCTAAGTACAGATTGATTTCTCTTTGTTTATAGTGTAAACAAATCAATTTAATTAAATATTTTTTCAAGATCCCTGCTTCACTGGGATTATGACTTAAGACTTTTTATGACCAGGAACTGTCAAGTTTCCTGATATATTTGAAAGTTCCTGGGAGTCTGAGAAAGGAGACCTTAGTTAGCATATCCCTTTAGAATGACATTGCCATTCCAAAGGTCACAAAACCTCACCTTCAGTATCTCTATTTATGACAAAGTTCAAAACCCTTAATAATCTCAAAAGCCCCTCAAAGCTTTAACACATTTGTTTTAACATCTCATACTGGACACATTTTTTAACTATGTATAACATAAGGAGTAATTTTAGCTATTTTAACCCATAATTAAAAGGCCTTGATGTGTATCATATTTAAATCAAGTCCACATCAAAATGTGGATGCAAGTGGCAGGAAATGAAGATAAAATTATATTTTACATCCTGAGGGTTTCTGTAAAAATCCTAGTGGTGGAAAAACAGATATTTCCTTGCTTCCTTCACAAAGAACCTCCAGTTCGGGCCACTGGACTCTATCCCCAGCAGTGCTAAATTGACACAGTACCCCTGCAGAGGGGCTCCTGAATCCCCAAGGGGCTCTCCGCACAGTTGTGCTTCCATAGTCCTTTCCCAGACCAGGCGAGGGGCCATCCTCTCAGCGCTGCAGCCCTCTGCTCAGCATTGGCCCCACCCCACGAGGACTGCTATGAAAATGGGACATGGGGAACACATCAGTCAAACTCAGTTTGGTTACCCATAATCCTCTTTAGGGACAGACTCGTGAAAACTCATGCGTTCAAAAGGACCCACCTGTCAGTATAACTGAATGTGGCTGAAGGTAACTGTCAACACTGGCAGGGGACAGGAGTGGGTAACTGGAAGACCCACTGAAGGGCTCAACAACTTAGAAAAACAAAGCTTCTTTTGTTAAGTACTAGATGTTGCCTGCTACCAAACATGAATGTTTCCATATTTGTTAAGCATTTAGGAAGACTTCATTGAGGCTATGTGACCGAATGAGGAGAATTGGCTATTCTTTTCTGGAGAAATTGATTTAAGTGAAGTCAAAACCATTTCCAACTGTTATTCTACCAATATTCTGTATGCATCTCTTTCTTGTGATGACTGTGCCGGCTGGTTTAGGCCTCCATTTGGGGTTGCTGGATTTCCTGCGACCAAACGACTACAAGGTTGACCTAGAGGCTCTTTTTCAATTCTCTTCCTGAAGTTAGTCTCTGGTTTAGATGGTGGCACATCAACTTTTTGTTTGGATGCCTTGGCGCACAGTCATTTATTCAATAAATAGTTCAGTACCTGTTTATGTTTTGGGGAATATAGAGAAAGAAACATAATCCCCATCTTTAGACAGTGCATAGACAGACAGGCAAAAATTTACTGGAATTGGCAGTGGTAATGACAGGCTAGGTAGGTGCACAAAGGGAGAGACTCTATAACTGCCTGCGGGTTTGGTGAAAACTTCATAGAGGCAGAAATATTTGAAGACACACTAAAAGGGCAAGTATGGAGGAATGTGTCTGCTGGACAGGTCTGGGGATTTAGACTTCCCTGGTAGGGAAGTCTCAGGAAATAATATAAGCAAAGATACAGACATATGAAAGCGTTGTTTATGTTCTTAGAGCATGAAGTTCAGAGAGTGTGTTCTAGTTCATGGTGATAGCCAGGGCAGGAGCCAGATCATGCTCCAGAATTCAGACATGTGCTTTGGGGCAGCTTCACAGTTCCACAGGACTTGATTTAAATAACTCTACTAGGCCTCCCTTATAAGTAGCTAGTATGCAAGTTGTGAAGTAGCTTAGGGTTTACACTGAGGGGAGAAAAGGATGTCCCCTTCATTAAGGGTTGGGGCTGAGAAAGAGTTTAGAGATTCCAACAACAGAGATTGCAACCACCCATTACAATTGAATACACTCTCATAAGGCTCCTTAAAATGAAGGGTCTTACTTTGCCTCATCTATATTGCATACTTGAATCTAAGTCCTTCTGGAGTATTAAGGTGGATTGATGGAGTTATCTTGCAAATCTTAAAAGAGCATGGAATCAATTTCTTTCACCTAATTCAAGTTTAAGATGGAATCATGCTGTTACTGATGATTTACCATAGCAAGCAAGGAAGCATAAGCAGGCCAGTGATGGATGTAGAAGGAAGGACAGCACACAGTGGTCACACAATCACTCAGCCACACTCACTTAACACACCACTGCTGCTTATACATCACAATGTAGTGGAAATTCAGGGGAATCCTCACAACTCACAATGCAGGAATCCTATCCAAGAAATAATGGAACCAGCAGTGACACACAGGATTATTTGTTACATGAAATAAGAAAACTTATCATAAACATTAAAGGTGATTACTGATTATACCTCATATCCAAATAAGCCAAAAGAACTTGTGAGTATAAAGTCCTCACTTATACACATAGTCAATATTTAGTTTTGAACAAAACAAAGGATCTCTTGGAAGTTTCTTACCTATCCTTAAATTGAGGTTCAAAATTCTAAATAAGCAGCCATGAAAACAATTACCTTATTAGCTTTAATGTTCAAAAACACCAGAGGTCAGAAAAAATCATTACCTATGTGGTTAAATTAGATCCCTATTTTTTTAACTTCTTTACATTAAACACACCACACACACACACAACACACACTCACTCCAGAACAACAATAAGTTAGTATTGAAAACAGACCAAATGCCCTTTCATTGAAATAAAAATATAGCCACAAGCTCAGGTCTCAAACTAGAAAATCCTGTCTGTAGAGATGAAGACCAAAACATGCCCCAGGCATGGCGAAGATCCCTGACTGCACTCTCTGCCCTATCAGATTCAATCTCCTTCATGGAGTTAAAGTTCATGAAGAAGGGACACGCCACCTACATTTTCAGTGCTGGGGAGAAGGTACTGCCCTGCTCTGCAACTGAAATTGTACGCTGTGCTCTGGCAGTAGAGTCAGAGCTCCAGTCATAACTCTGGGCTGTGTGTCCAAGAGAGCCAGGCTGAGAATCACTGAAACTCCTGATGGAAATGTGAGCGTAGAGAACACTAACAAGAAACTACTAACTTAACCACTAAAAGATCACTAACTTAACCACTAAGTTAACATTCAACCATACATTACAAAGCCTATTCCAAAAAGCTCAGTGAGAGATGATTAACCAATAGTTACTAAAAATTGATAGCCAAGAAAGTACAAATTATAAAGCAATTTGAAAACATGTATAAATTCTGGTTTCTAAAATCTTCAGGAGGAAAAGAGTACCTATGGGGGGGGGGGGCAAGAGATTTAAAACTAAAGCAAGTAATAAATTTAAGGAAAAACACTAATTCAAAGGGATATATACACTCCTACGTTCACTGCAGTGCTATTTACAATAGCCAAGTTATGGAAGCAACCTAGGTGCCAAAGGACAAATGCACAGATTAAGGAGATGTCATACATATACACAGTGGAATACCACTAACTATATAAGAAAAGGTGAAATGTGGCAATCCCTGGTGGTACAGTGGGTTAAAGGACAGCACTGTGAAGCTGGCCAAGGCCACTTTGGTGCAAGTTTGATCCCAGGCCAGCGAGGTAACCCACCTCAGAAGACCTCTCCCATCTCGCCCATTGCTCATCTCAGCGGTGTACTTTGTTGATCTGCCTATTCTGCTGCCCACTCTGACTATGGTGAATCCTTTCACCACCCCTGCAACTCTGTTTTGTACCCCAGTTCTGTATGCATACATAAATAAATAAATCTTAAGAAAAAGAAAAAGAGAAGGTGAAATCTTGTCATCAGTAACATGGTTGAAACTGGAGGGAATTATATTAAGTGAAATAAGTCAGTAGAAAGGAAAGATCTCACTCATATAGAATACAGAGCAACTAAACAAAGGAACAGAAAATGCAATGACAATCAAAACAAACTTTAGAAATCTGACCACAGAATTGAAACCACTAGAGAGTGCAAGTGGGGATAGAAAGGCCAACTAGGTAAACGACCCAAATGACTACAGTAGAGGATTATGGGTATTTTGATGTACACATTGTGTTGTAACACACATCTGAGGAGGTGTAAACCTAAATAATGTACAGTGTTGTAAACATCACCTTACTTCAATAAAAATAATACAATTTTTTAAAGCAGAATACAAGAACATATAAAAAAAGAATTCATCTTTTTGAAACCTCAATAGGTGGGAATATCTATAAAATAGAATTTATCTTTTTAAAACATCAGTATGTGGGGTAAGCAATAACAGTTGATTAAGTCACCCAGAACATTACACAAGATAAAGGGATGAAAGTTACAAAACAAAAGCTGAAATATAAAATATATATTGAGTAGCTTAAACATAACTCTAAACATCTTCAGGAAAAAAAGGCACATCTAAAGATATAATCACTGAATTTTTTTCTAGATTTCCAATCTAATGTAAACTATCTGGTGGTGTTTAGGATTAAAATGAACTGAGAGTGACTGTTAACAGATCAGTACCTACAATTTTTTTCTGGTTTGATTTAAAAACCATAATCACAGTCAGAGCGCAGTCTTGTTAAGTGTGGAGACATCACGTCATCAGTGATTTGCATAAACCAGAAAAGATTGTTAACACACATGGGGTGATATGCTGCCAAATAATAAGCAGTAAAAAGTCTTACTGATGGGTCCCCTCTGCTGGTCCAGGCATGCTCAGTAAGTTGTGTCATTCTTCTAAATTTGTTCCCTGCTGGAAGTGGTAAGGCACCTAATTTAGATTTCTTAACACAAATGCATTAGATTCAAATGGTCTGAGTAAGGATCCTTTTCCAGGAACTGTAGTGTATGCCAAATCCAAGTTTTTAAAATATTTAATACAATCAACACAAACAGAGATCTGAGATGGAAATGGAAGTACTTAGAATCATGTTGAAATGAGCTTCTATTTTTTGGTCTTGAGACTAGCATGAATTTTTCCTATTACTTTTTTATTACTAAACATCCAGTGAAGATGTCATACATTATGGGATCTGGTATTTTGAGGCCACACATAGACCCTATGCTGTAAGATGAAGCAAAAATGACCCAAAATGATGAATGATGCTCAATTTGATGGATGGTAGACATTAGATTCACCAAAAATGGAAGGGCATGGAAAGAAAAAAGAGTAGATATTTGGAAGTTGCAAGAAAGCCCAAGAGCTTATACTGATTTTCTAAGAGACCCCAAGAGACTGAATAGTTTTATGAGGCTGGGGTTGGGATTGAAGGGCAGATAATGTTCAAAGTATTGTCAAGGTGAGCTAAGGGCTTGGCACTGGAAGCTCAAAATGTCAATATTTCTCGTTTTTATTATCTCAATAGTGACAGTTTAGTTAATATTTAATGATGTTTTATGATAAATTTATCCTTAGCTGATATGCTGCTTTCTGAAATAATAGAGTGGCATTTTTCTAGACTACTGATCCAATCCTTAAGAAGTCAACTCCCATGAGGTCACTTTCAAAGGAGAATTCTGCAACTTGACATCCTGGATTCAAAATGATAAATTCTTAGGCTCCATGGCCATGAAATAATGAGAGTACTTTATACCAAAGATGTAAACTCCTACCATACACCTTGGATTGGATTCTACTGGTTAAGGGATAGCTCTTGTGATAATCTGCATTTTGTTTTCTTACATCTTCAGTAAGAATATTGATGAAACTTTTGCGTGCAAAATAAGTACTTGTGGGCTGTATCAGATAGCATTTTTTTTCTATGTCCTACATGCATGTTTGGGGAAACATATAAGTAGAGGCTGCCTTTAGCCCTAAGATATATGGTGAGGCAAAGTCATTTCTTTAACAATTCAAGGTGCATCTGTCAAAAGTATAATCAAACACCACCTAATTTAAGAAATCTTGTAAAATTTCTGCTCAGGTAGGTAGCAGGATTATGGCTCAACTAGAGTTTTAGTTTTTGAATGATTCATAATCATTTCCTATGTATATTTATTTGAGGTTAAGAAATAGCTAGAGGGCCCTCCCTGGTGGCACAATGGGCTAAAACACAGCACTATGAAGCTATCCCAGCCACTGCAGCATGAGTTCGATCCCCATCCAGGGAGGTGATCCACATGGCATGGCAGACCTCTCCTGACTGGCCCACTGCTCCCCTCAGTGGTATACTTCATCAATCTGCCTGTTCTGCTCCCCACTCTGTCTTTGGTGAATCCTCTCACATGGCATGTACCTTTGGCATGTACCCCAGTTCTGTATGCATAAAAAAATAAATCTTTAAAAAAACAAAGAAATAGAAGCAGAAAATTGTTTATTCAGGACTACATTTTGTTTGTTTATGTTTTGCTTTTACAAAATAAAGTGGAAGCTCCTCATCATATGAACTGAAGGAAACTGACTGACAGATCCTTGATTCCATAGCATTTCGAGTAGCCAGTCACTTCAAGCACCAAGTCTGCTTCATTCTAGTCTATAATCTGAGGCTGTGTACTAGTAAAACTGAAGAATAATGCTGAACTACCCACTCTTACTCTTTTGTGTATGCATGTTTGGAGAGATGGGGGGAGGGAAAGCTTTTTACTTTGTTACTTCTACAAAAGAAAAATTATTATTAGGACATATATTTCTAGGTTCATTTCATGTTTTTTTTTTTTCTATAATGGAAAGTTGCATGAATCTACCAATATTATTTTTGTTGGCCCTCAAACAATCCATTGTGTGAATTTATATTTCAAATGACAGGACTGGGAGTGGGATCAGAAGCATCTAGTGATGCTGGGGCAGAGAGCAGCCAACCCATTGGCTGAGAAAGGGATCTGTCCGTAGGTTCAGGAACACATCATCTCACTGGGTCTCCTATTTACATTCTTTCTACATAATATTTACAAGTGTTAATGACATACCTGGTACTGTAACCAGAGCTAAAGAGACAGTCAGATTAGGGAAATAAGATCCCTGTCCTTCTAGAGAGGAAACAGATTCAAGTGGTAGAAAAACAAATGAACTTAATAACTGCAAGTTGTAAGAAGTATGAAGGAAAACAACCATATGTAGATTTATAGGGAATACCTACTGTAACTTAAGGGGTCAGAAAAAGCACTTTTCTAAGAAATTAATTTCTGTTCTCTGTAATATACTCATTCAAAAATTGAATATAGCAAAAATAGTTTTCTTTTCTTGGAGAAAAAGCCACAGTTTCCTTGGTAAGTTCTCCTAGAAATTGTCTCTTATGGGTCTTCCAAGGGCACTTCTAGACATGTGTCTTTCATGATGAGCCAAGGATTGGAAAGATGAGATTATCTTTTGGGGTAGAGGAGGTTTTGACAGACAAGTTAGAAAAACTAGAATCCCAAAATCAAATCTTTTGGCTGCAAAAAGTTTCATATTCTGAAAAAAAAAAAATCGCACTTAGTAACACTTGTGGTGCCAGTTGCTTCTTAGTGCTTGAAAGCCAAAACTCATAAGGAAGTTTCTAGAACCCTGATTTCTAAGAAGACCATCATTGAGCAGCTATTCTGGAGCGGGTAGGGGAGCAATTAAATGTGGTAAGGGCCCTTATATGGACAGGGTGTGAAAGCATATGCCTTTATAGAGCTTTGAACCTAGAACCTCTGGAGCATATATAAAGTTGTATACCTACTTTACCTCAGCAAACATAATTTGGAGAAAAAAAGAAAATACACAAAAACCTGCCATTCCTATCGTCCTCTATGTTCTGCTCTTGGTTGCTGTCCAGTCCACCTATTGCTTCCTCCCTCTTCCCTCTGTCTTTCACCAGCAGATCGGCTGTCATAAAGCCTATCCAGAAATAAGGTGAGGGGATATATGGCAAGGACAGTGCTTGCTCCTGTTCATTCCAGATTCAGGAGGAAACTCACTCCCCACCAAGGTGAGGATATGTGACATTCTGAGTAAACAAAACCAATCTGTTCACAAACGATGGAAACATTTTCAGTACAAAGTGCAGATATTGATCCTGCTATAAAAGAGGCATTAGTTTTATTTAGTAAATACCCCCCTTTGCTGAACTGAGCTACAACCAGTCAGGACAATAAAAATGTGAGCCTAACTGGTTTGTATATTGCTGTTTTTATTATACTTCCTTCACTCTCCCAGTTCTGTAAATATTTATTCAGTATTTTACCACAACTTAAATTTAAGAATCTAGTTGTCTCTATTAACTGATTCATAAACACCAAACAGAAAAACCAGTTCTTAAGATGGAGGAGATAGCATCTGATTGACACCTGAACCTGGGTTACGTATTAAACAAGAAATGCCCTCCTCGAGCCAAGATAGTTGTGAAGTGAAAAGCAAGTGACCTTCTCAGCAGATGATGCATCCATAAAATGGTTGGAAAGCTGCCCTGTTTGCATATGGAATAAAAAAAAAATAACATGGAATAAAAAGAATCCATCCCATGCCTCTAATTTCATCATCTTGCTATAGCCATTGTCTCCAGAGCTTTCCTCTAACCCAGTTGCCAAGGAGGCGTGAGGGGTTATCCTCTCTGAAACACCATTAACGATTCTGTGACCCTCTTGGGGATACTCTGAAAGAGCTCTGGAGGGAAACTGGCTGCTTCTCTGGGCTCATCATATGGAAAGTATATTTCTCAGCACAGCTGGCAAACAAATCTCTTTGAATGAGATAGCCAAGAGGCCTGAGATTGGCCCTCAAATAATGAGTTCAGCATCTTTCATTCTCCCCAGCCTATAATATTCTTCCTCCCTTGTAGTTATTTATTATTATTCAATATTCATGCAAGCTATAAATGTGCAGAGCACTGCACAATATCACAGAAAGGGCCAATGCAATAACAACACCTCCCAAGAGAAGGACCAGCGTCAAACGCAAAGACAGAGGCATCTAGGGAGCGGAAAGAGCAGGAGATGGATGGGGACCTGAAATCAGGACACAGTCTAGGCTTGGGCATGTTCTGCTTAGCTCCTCTACCCTGCTGTGGATTATAGGAGGAAAAGGCTTGACCTCTCCCTGCCTTTGGCAATTCCACACTTGTTTTGTAAATAATAATGATCCAGAATTAAGACATGCACCATAAACTACAACTCATATTCCTAGGTCACATCCGAGGCAGTGAAACTATTAAAAGAGCAGGAATTTAGCAAGCAGAGCTTTCACTGAGAGTCCATAACCTGGGAAACACTCCTGCCGCTATCATTTGTGTGCTTGTTCAGAAATAAGCTGCTCTGACTTTCTCCACCAATGACCTGTGCATGGTTTCGGTTTACAAGGAAATGAGTGTAATCAAGTTCAGGCCAGTGAAGAACTATCCAAGGTCATGTCTTCTGAAAAGGGCAGAGCTGAGCTCTGAACCCCACTACCCTGACTCCCAGACCAGAATCTCTCCCTCAGAGAGCTGCTGCCTCTGCAGCTCCTTCCTTGGTTACTCTGCGCCTCGCTTCTCTGGCTTCCTCCCTTCCTCTTCCTCTCTCTCCCAATGGCTTTTCATCTTCCACCTTTGACTCTAGGTCTTCCCCACCTCTTTAAATTTTTTATTTCTCCCCCGGAACCCTCTGGGCTTTGTTTATGTTTTTAATTTCTAAGTTCCTCCTGAGAAATCACTTCATCTCTCCTACTTGAACCAGCAGCTCTATGTGGTGCACTCTCCATTCTCTCTCTAGCTCTCCACTTATAAAGTTCATGAATTTGGAGTCAGACAGAATTGGGGTAAATTATTCATAGATACCTACCACCCAAAAGAAACTTCTTAAGCTCTGTGGAGCCACTTCTCATCTTTAAAATGATAATATTTACCTCAAAGCAGAGGCAGAGCCATCTCAGTGCTATTCCCTCTTAGTAACTGTTCCCTTAGAAATCTCCCCTTCTGTCTTAATAAGAGACCTGATCATTAGTTGAATACAGTAGGTTGGAGTTAAAACCCAACTTCTCAGCTTCTCTGTCAGCTTTATATGGCTAGGTGGTAATGTTTCAGTCAATGAGAAGAAATTACAAGCATTAGAGGGACATTTTTTTTCCCACTTTCCTCATTCATATTATCTAGAATGCAGATATGATACTATACCTCATCAGTCATTTTGAACTGTGAAGAGAGCCTGAGACCACAAAACCAGGTGCTAGAGATAGGCACGCAGAAAGAAACATGGCACAGGGTTCCCTAAAAAGATCGCAAAGCTACCATAATATCCATGAACTGCCAGTATTTTATATAACAAAAGAAAAAAAAAACACTTCCATTTAACTTAATTATATTAATGATTTGAAAGTTTTTATGTGCAGATGTAACTAAATGTAGTATGTTAAATGTTTATTACATTCTAACTCTTCTATCTAGTGGAAGAAGGTACCACAGAAAAAAAAGTAGTAGCTACTAATACTGGAGATGCAACTGGAAGAAGAGTAAAGAGAATATCAGTCCCTTGTCCTCTACTTTCTAAGCATGACTCACACCGACCAAATCAAGTCAGAAGCCATATTTGAAGAAGTCCTAGAAATGTTTTGGACCGGACACTCTATTTCAATGCAAAATAGAGCAAGAAAACGTCATGGCATGTATTTGTGAACAAAGAGGAAAATGACATGGTCTGTTCAGACAAACTTCACTAAGTGAAAACCAATATATAAGGCAATTAGCACAATGCTTGCCACATGATAGGTATACCATAAATACTGACTCCCTTCCCTTTCTTTTCTGGGTTATAGACTCATAAAGTTGCTTATCTCTGCTTCTCTCTATGTATATGTCCCACAAGTACCTCCATCTACTTTGTTGAAGACAGATCTCAGTGCATTTCACTGCTACAGAATTCCCTTACTGCTGTGATCTAACACAGGTGATAAAACCTCTATCATACTGATCATTGTCCTGAGCTCTCAACATCCTAAATGTCGTCCCTGTCCCCTTCCCCAGCAACTATCGAGTCACCACAACACCATCATCATCTTATTTCCATGGACATCCTAGCTGTGCCTTTGAACTACCATGGTTATGAAACTCACTTGTCCTGGTGTCACTGGATCTTCTCATATGGGGTCTCTGCCCTTTCCTAGTCAGTTCATCTGTACAATCAAAACTCTCTTTTAGCTTCTTTATTACTAGCTTCTCATTTTGGATCATGTGAAGCTTTGAATTTTAGTACCTTGTTGTCAACATCTTGATCTCATTTTCACCATCAGTTACATAACAAACTAGCAAAATTTTGTATCTTATAAATCAAATTGTCAAAAGCAAGATTTTGATACAATTCTTTCATATGTTCTTGCTACACCATGAAGTTGATTGTCTATTGTTTACCAGCCTGTGAATGTCAATACACTGTGGCCTGTCTATGGAGGGTGAGCAAGGAAGGTAGGCTATAGTTGGTATCTCCTAAGCAGTTCTATTACTAAAATAGTATAGCATCATTCGAATCAAAACTTTCTAATTCTTTAATTACTACCACAATAGGAAGGGGTAAGTTTGCTTTACAAAATTTAATGGAAATACTTTCACCATTAAATCACTTTGTGGTTCATGAACCATTAAGTAAAATGTGTTTATTGAGAATCTTTCACAATATGAAAACTATCACTATGGATCTTTCTAAATTCATTTTTGCTCTCATGTCTTGGATTCAGTGTCTGAGGCTTCCCATTTCCAACTACATTCTCCAAAGTCACTTCTTTGAGCTACTGTTCTCTGTGGTTAGAATGCCTTTTCCCTTGATATGTCCATATGTTGAGATTCTTCCTACTAATCTTCAAGAAATTCCAACATGGTTGTTGCAATGTTACTGCCCTTCATTAGCTTAGTCAGAATTAGTTTCTGATAGGCATAAATGCACATCCTGTAAAATAAGCTCCAAGAGCACAATGACATTATGTTTTTTGACCACAATATTTCCAATATTCAGGGAAGAAATGGCTTAGAAAATGTTTGATACATAACTATTTAATAACCATGTACACCATAGCACATTTCTTCTCTACATGTTAATGCAGAACAAGTAATAGTATGCCTTAGATTCCAGCCATGTCAGTCCTTGTATTACTGCTTAACAGGTAATTAATAAGAATACAAAAATATTATTGATCTTAATATCCCATTCACCTGGAAGAATAATTTAATCATACTAGACTCATGATAAAATGTTCTGAAATTGAACAAACATATTTATTCATTTTGAAGTAAAGAGAAAGATTTGGACCCAAAAAGGTACTTTGTCTTTACAAAAGAAGGAAAATAACATTTGGAGTCACCTAAACATACAAAATAGAAATCTCAAAATAATTCACAGAGATATAAGCAACCCTATGTTTACTGCATCACTATTTACAATAGCCAAACACTGGAAATACCTAAGTGCCCTTCCCATCAGTTGACAAATTCATAAAGAAAATATAGTACATATACACACTGGGATACTTTTAAGCTATAAAAAAGATTAAAGACTGCCATTTGTAACAGTATGAATGGACCTAGAGGGAATTATACTAAGTGAAATAAGTCAAACAGGAAAAAACAAACACCATATGATTTCACTCAGATGTGGCATAAAGGAAAAATAAATTAATAGATGACCTAAACAAAACAAAAATAAACATTTTCACTGTAAGACCAATCTAAAAGAAATGGGGGTAAGAGGGTAGAAATCAGGGGGGAAAGGACAATGGTACAATAAAAATAGATTGACCTCTTAGATTGGCCTTAATATAGTACCAACACCTATTGATTTTTAACAATGAATACAAGAAAGTTATGTAATAGTATGATGCAATGGTACTTCAATTAAAAAATAATTAAAATATAAATAAGCAATTTAAAATCATGGACTAAATTTATGATCTTGACATTCCTTAATTTATATGGAAGGGCAAAAAACCCTGAATAGCCAAAGCAATACTGACAAAAATAAATAGTACAGAAGTGGCACACACCTCAACTTCAAAATTTACTACAAAGCTATAGTGATCAAAACAGCATGGTACTAGAATAAAAAAAAAAAGACATAGTGATCAACAGAATAAAATTAAAATCATAAAAATAAGCCCATAATTACATGGACAGTTAATCTATAACAAAGGAGCCAGGAATATATAGTGGATAAAGGAAATTTTGTTCAGTAAGTGGAGTTGGGAAAACTGAATGGCAATATGAAAAAAAAAATAAAACTATATCTCCATCTCACATCCAAAAATTTAACTTAAAATGTATTAAAGACTTGGATGGAAAACCTGAAAACTATAAAATATACACAAGAAAACTTTGACAAAATACTTCAGAACCCTGGCTTCAGAAATATCTTTGGGGACACAACTCCAATAGGAAGGAAAACAAAAGCAACATTTAAAAAACTATACTTCACCAATTATAACATTTTAAACAACTATCTCAATAATAAGGAACTGACATTCTCATACTGTGGGTCACCATTGGAAAAAAAAAAGACATTCTTGATCCTCAAGCTAGAAATTACATATACTTTTTAATTACTGGATAAATTATCTATTTCCAAAAATTTACTTTTGGGAATGATTCTTTTCCAGTTGTCTGGAGTGTTAACCGATAGAGGATTCTTGCAAAAACAATCATTTCTTGAAGTAATCATTTTTAATAACTTTAACAAAAATGAAGTGAACACAAAAATCACTTTTATTCTCATTAACTCTGGTCAAACAGTATGCAGAATTCAATTAAAAAATTCATGACTCTATTTTAAGAGCAAAAGAGTGTCCATTGTGGGGAAAAAATGAATTAAAAAGTGTAACTAAAGACAAAGACCTATTCTCTGAGGAAAATGCTGAGTAATTAAGGAAGTGACATTAAAAAAAAGAAGAAGAAAGAAAGGGTGGAATAGGTTCAACACTGGGGCAAGAAGAGCACACAGGACTATGGTGATGGCACATGGGTGAGTTGGTGGTGGGAGTCCATGGGGATTACAACCGAGATGAAAAAATGTACAAAATGAAGAATGATGTAAACAAAAAAATCTATCCATTTAAATGTGTGTGTGTGTGTATAACATTAAAACAAGAAATATTTATTAAAATTTATTATAAAAGCAGTTCAAAATAAAAGGAAGAAAGCTCTCCAACACTGCATCCATTTACCTTAGTAAAGAGAACCACCATGTGAATGCTTCTACCCACTCAGAGAAATTCTGGAAATTCTGCTCTTGCCTCTTCCCCCTGTCTACCCCAACAACCCACTCTTTGCCTCTCTGCCTTGTGTTCATGGAACCGCCTTTCTCTTTGGATGGGGCTAACATATACTTAAGTGGCCTCACCTCTATCCCAGGACAGCAGCTTTAAAGCTCAGGTGCATTGCACCAAATGTAAATCAGTATAGGACCTGATGATTCTGGGACCCAGAGCCAACAGAACTGCTTGCCTGTTCTGTTTCTGATCTCCTCATAAACAATTTGGGTAGAACCAGCTAGACCATCCATTCATCTAACCTGTTTCCAGTGCTGGAGGAGTTGAATGGAGCCACCACATTAATTTTCACTCCCTATTTACCACTACTAAAGTTCACCCTTTGTTATCCATCTCAACAGGCTGTTGAAAGCATTTTTGGTGCATCTATCTTCGTTGTGTGAAACTGTTCTGAATATCGTAGGATGTCTCACTTTTCTGCTTCCCATCACTATACTCCAGGAATGCCCCAGACATTGTAAGCACTACAAATATCTGCCACATTTCCACATTTTTGAAAATGAAGTTAAAGCCTCTGTTTAGGCCTCCTTCTGATCCAAAAATCAAAACTGAGGGTGGCTGAATTTCAATTTCCTGAACAAATAGTGAAATATATATTTAGGTTGTAGAATCAGTACTGCTATTATCAATATAGCACAACCAGTCATGAAACCATATCATTTTCAACTACCTTGAGACATGGAAGATGAAGATAAAATTCAAAAAAAAGTTCTTACTCCACAAAATCCCAAAGAAAACACTGTCTGCTCTTAGGATCACATTCACCATTTCATTAACTCAAGAAATAGCAAGTGGCGGGTATATTTAAAGTTTCACTCTTCCAGACAAAGGATGCAGGTTAATCTTAACCTATCTCACCTCAATATTCATCACCCCAAAAAACACATGAAGAGAGAATGGTTTCACTGAAGTGAATTATTTGCACTTATATAGACAATTTCAACAGTTGGCAGAAAGGGAGAGTTCATTTGAATGAAATAAATATTGAAGATTGACTTTTCAGGCAAATGCTTGTTAGTATTACAGTGTTCCTTAGAGGATCAGGGGATATATACTGAGGTTTAATATTTAATGAGAATTCCTGGAGAGCAGGCCAAACGCAGCCACAGAAGATGAATTATGGGCAATTAGGTCCACATCTGATCCGTTTTCCAGCACACTAAGCTTTACTCATAACCTGTCTTCAGAATCAGAACTTCTTTTCTTTCCTTTTTTTTTTTTTTTTTTGCAAAGAGAACATAGTCCATTAGAAATGAAAGGTCTCTGAGTTCACACCCAAAAATCCAGCCACAGATGAACCCAGATTATACTAGCAGGCAGCAAAGTATTGGGTTACCAAATCCTTCCGGTGCATATTTGTTACAATCCCATTGAAAGTAAGTTGGCTTGGCAGAGAAGGAATCATTTGCAAAGGAGAAAAGTGAGGATTATGCCAGTGGAGGGGACTGCAGATGTAGCAGGTGTTTGCAGTGGTTACAAAACACTGGCTCTAAGCCTGGCTGTATCAAAATTACCTGGAGACGCTGCTGGAAATATAACTTCCTTGAGCTACACCTGCTATGAGCTGCATTGTGTCCTCAAATTCCTATGTTGAAATCCTAGCTCCTAGTGCTTCAGAATATGATTGTGTTTGGAGGTTGAGTTTTAAAGAGATAATTAAGGTTACACTGACTTATGAGGTTGGGCCCTAATCCAATATGACCTGTCTCCTTATAAGAAGAGAGGATCAGAATATAGCAAGGACAGAGGGGAGAGACCATGTGTGAACACAGGGAGGAGATGACCATCTACAAGCCAAGCAGAGACCTCAGAAGAAATCAATCCTGCTGACACCTTAATCTTAGTCTTCCATCCTCCAGAACAAACATTTGTTGTATAAGTCACCTACTCTGCAGTACTTTGTTACAAAGTCAAAGCTGAATAATACTACACCCTCCCTTTACACAGTAAATCAGAATCTCTAGAGGTTAGGGGCAGAGGAGTCTAACATACCCGGATTTAAGAATCACCAACATAAAATTCTTCCCAAGAAGTTAAAAGGCTTTCACAGCTCCCCCATCACCTATGACTAAGTGCTAGGTCCACTCTTGCTTGGCACAGAAATATTTGTAAGTGTTCAAGATGGAGCTTTGGTTCTTCCCCCTTCCCTTGATTCCTTATAAAATAATTATCACTTTTTGATTCTAGGAGTCTCAGGAACTTGTGTCCTCAGAACCTATTTCTGTCAATATCATTTCAAAGACAGTTCAAAGGAGTATTTCAAGAGTACACAAAAAGTTATTTCTTAAAGAAAAAAAGTAGGGAAAGGCTATCCTGAACAAACTCTACACATACAGGTTTTGTGAATATACTCCCACCCCATACACCGGAACTACAAATCCCATCATCACCAAATGGAGAATTGCAGGGAACTGAGGGTGCAGTGAGGCAACTATATTAGATATAAAACCAGATGTGGGTTTTGGGGGTCCCTTGGTCTCTTGGCTCATGACTTATCTCTTGGCTTTTGCTGGTTTTCAGAGTGCTACTGGAGTTCCAGCTCAGCAGAACTGGTAGGATGCATTAACCAATCTCTCTCTCTCTTCCATGAGTTAGTCATTTCCCTTTCTCTTGTCAATAAACCCATTATTAATGTTTTGGGTGTGTCTGCAGTTGAATCTTATTGTAAGTCCTTTTAAGCATATGGGTGAGGAACCACAGTCAGGCAACCCAATTCACATTGGAGTTGCCCTGTAACAATAAGATTAGGTTAAAATGACCTAGTACCTGACCAATATTAAGACAGGGAGAGCAGAAGTATCTTGGTAATGCAAAGATTCAATGAGTTCCTAGTTTGGAAATGTTCCAGTTTTCCTAGAGGCTGCAGAGTGTACTGGTCTCCAGAGATGTTAGAGGGTAAAGCCACGTTCCTCTCCAGTGGACTATCATGGAGGAACAGTCTCTCAGCCAGTTTACAAGCACATAGGTAGTATTGCAAAATGTGATCTAGTTTGAATATTCACTTGATGTCAACCAAAAGCCACCCACGCAGGGAGCCCTCACAATTAGAGACTCTGTGGCTCTAGAATACACCTAGGCACATAAAAGGACCCAGCACGTCATGTTATTTTGCAATGGCCAAAATACCCAAGACTAAAAGGAAAATCTGAAGATCCTCCTATCCCCACCATTTACATCAGCCACTCATTCCCTAAGATCATGTTTCAAGAGTACTGCTCTCCCTGATCTTAGATTTGCAAATTTGCATTTTATTTACTTGGAAGCACATTTGACCAGCAATATACCTCCTCTCTGGGTGCAAATACAAGTGTTTCTGTGGCACCACCCTGACCATCATCATATAATAACCCACTGAAATGTTTGGTGATGCATTCATTTATTAATTCAATAAATATTTGTTGAGTACCTAATACAAGTTAGACCTATTCCAAGTCCAATGAACATAGTAGTATGCATAACAGCCTGAATTCCTGTTTTCATGAAATTAATTTCTTGTGGTTGAATCAGATTGAGCAATTAAATAAGAAGGTGATTCCAGGTAAATACCGTAAAAAAAAAAAAAAAAGAAATCATAGTGATGTAACAGTAGTTCCTAAAGGTCAGTCTCTGAATCAGGAATATCAGCATCATCTGAGAGCAAATTCTCAGACCTCAGTCCTTTTTAGATCAACCCTCTGGAGATGACATCGCACTATCAGACACTCACTAAAGTTAGGAAACATGGTGCAATACAAAATGATAAAAGGAGAGTTACTTTTTTTAAATTTTATAATAGTTTATTTTTATATCATTTTGTGCATTTTTCCATCTCAGTTGCAATCCCCTTGGGTTTCCCATCACCAGATCACCCATGTGTCATCACCATAGTCCCTCCCACTACCCTCCCCTGTTTTTGATCCCATTCCCCACTCCACCCCCACAAAATGTCTCTGGTATATAGCTGTTCGTCATTATCATTATTTTCTCGCCTATTCCACTATATTCCTGCTATGAGAGAAACCATCCGATATTTTTCCTTTTCTTTCTGGCTTATTTCACTAAGCATGATCTTTTCTAGCTCTATCCATGTTGCTGCAAAAGACATGTGCTTCTTTTTTTTGGTTGCTGAGTAATTGAGTAATATTCCATAGTGTATATGTACAGTCATCCATTTTTTAGCATTTGGGCTGTTTCCATGTCTTTCCAATTGTGAATAAAGCAGCAATAAACATGGGGGTGCAGGTATTTTTTGAATCAGTGTTTTTGTGTCTTTTGGATAGATACCTAGGAGTGGGATTACTGGGTCATAGGGAAGCTCCATGATTAGCAGTTTGAGGAACCTAAAAGGAGAGTTACTTTTGATTGGATGGTCAGGGGAAAAACCACTCTGAGAAGGAGATCTCTGAGTTAAGACCTGAATATCATTTTTGCTAGTATCGATTTCCCACATGGGTCACTTAAGGTATCATAATTTTTTGGCCTTTACTTCATGCCTATCAAACACTTTCTGATTATAACTTCCCATGAGGACTGGCCTTGTGGGCATGTGACCAGGACAGTTTCATAATCCCCTGCACCCCGCAGGGCACCACACTTGGTTTAACACTCTACAGCCATGCTCTCCAAATGCTAGTCACTTTATCATTGAATCTGCATTTCCTAAGTGAATGGAACAAGGGGCATGAGAACAATGTGAGCAGAGAAGTCCCTGTCACACAGCATGTGTACTGACCAAAGAGGACTAAATTCTGGTGGTTCCACAATACATGGGAATTCAATGAGATTCCAGAAGTGTTTAACATAAATAAGTACAGGCCCTGACAACTCAGTTAGGGCACACTTCCTGTCCTAGCCAGGATTTGCTACAAATGCAGAAATTATAAAAGTAAAAGTGTGTGTAGGAAACAAGAACACCAAAAAACCCTGATAGCTTTTCTTGCCATTGTTACTTCTCTGTATTAGCCAACCAATGCTGTTGAAAATGATGGCACAGACAGAAAAGCTGTGGTGACACCTGGCTTATTTTCCTTTCAGTTATTCCATACTCTTCAGTAAGCCAAAGGTGTAAAGTTTTGGAACAATGTCAGTGAGCCAGGAAGTGAAAGGAAAACAACTAAGTTATTACTGTAAAGTGATTCTACTCTCCTAGGAAGAACAAGCTCTCCTAGGAAATTTGTACTGTATAATTGCAATAATTCTACAGACACATGAGTTAAATGTTCTTAAATTTACATTTAAAACTGGCATGGCATGATCCTAATGGTAAAATTCAGGCCAATCATTTAAACTTTTCCATATTAGAATGATAAATAGCAAATAAATGCCAGCATAACATGTTGGGAGAAGGGCCGCAAAGGAAAGGGAAAACTTTATGTTTCAGTTCCTTTAGTCATAATTTTGAACCAAAGACCCCACAAATCATATAGCCAGTGCTGCTTCCCATTCTAAGTCTTCCCACACAGAGGCACATACACTGTGCAGACATGAACATTATCAAACATGTAGGAGTGC
Source organism: Condylura cristata (assembly GCF_000260355.1). Classification (NCBI taxonomy): domain Eukaryota; kingdom Metazoa; phylum Chordata; class Mammalia; order Eulipotyphla; family Talpidae; genus Condylura; species Condylura cristata. Next base: position 40,264,434 of record NW_004567107.1, on the reverse strand, counting down.
AGTTTCTCTTTGCCACAAGAGGCTCAAGTAGAATGTTCTTCTTTGAGAGAGTGCCAGGTGGCACTGATATCAGAAAAGTACAACAGCATCTGTGTCAAAAAGGGAGATAAAAGGGAAACTTCCCGCCATGACCAGACTCTATGACAGAAACAGCTTCTTCAGAAATAGACATGTGAGTAGTTTCCAAGACCTGGCACACTGCAAATCTCAAAAGAACTCACTGACATTTGCAAAACCATTGGGCAACATCCCAAGGGATGGGACACAAAAAGAAGTAGCAACCCAGACACTTGCTGAAGAATGAATGCAGCATGAAAATATTCCTTGCTTGACTAATGCTAAAGCAGTGCACATGCACACACACACCCTACAATTTGAGGGTTCAGGGTCCTGTCTTATTTTAACCTGCTTCTACAAACTCCTATAGTTACAACTATATTTAGTGAAATTAAGCTCTACTTCTCTAATCCACTTCCAACTTGCATTGCATGCCTTTACCAGTCATTCAATAAGGGGGGAAAAAAATGGAGTTGCTTTGAATTTGCCCGCCCAAGGTTCAATCCTGAGGCTATGACAGACTCCCATTTACAGGCAGTTCCAGGGCCTGGAGTGTGTCACCTCACACGATCAGATGCATCACGCCAGCCACTTCAGTTCATGAGAAATCTGGGATCTTTCTTGCACATGGTGCCAGACGAGGCACAAAAGCTGCTTTCAAGAACTTAGGCAGGTTTATGAGGCTGAAAGCGCCAAGATTTCAGGGTTACAGCACTATCCCACTCATTTCTTATTAAAATGCTCCTTCATCATTGGAAATTCCTTCCAGTCCCAAATGTTTTCTGTCTTGTTTTTGAGCCATTAGTTAAAAGAAAAGGCTTAAAATGAAAATCCTCACCTCCCCATTTAAACCATTAGCTTTTGGAGGTAGTTTTTTGTTTTTTTTTTTTTTTTTTTTTTTACAAGTTGCCTAAGTACTGTCCTGGGGAATAGTGTTCTGCTAGGTGAAAACACAGGTAACGGATTTATTTTTCACCTGCAAAATAAAGAAATAAATATCCTTTATTTATAAATAATGTATGGGAAATGTTCTGTAAGAGTACAGAGGGGACTTGTTCCCCACTCTGCTATAAAATAGAAGCTATCTCTGTACAGAACTTTCGAAGAGGCTGGTGGTCAGAGGGGTAGGAGGAACCAAACCTGGTCCTAACCAGCCTTGTCTGCCTTCCAACTTCATCTGGCTCATCTGTCTCCTGTCTCTTCATTTTCTAGGGGTTGGACAATACAGAGGTTTTTAAATTGCATTTCTTAGTAGAATGTCTATTAAACCTCAATAAGCATGAGGAGTCAGCTGGGGGTGAGTTCTGTATCTTCCACGTCAACTCCAGGATTGATTCAGTAGATCAGGGAGGAAGGAGGATGCAGGAATCTAAATTATCAATGTTTTTCAGGTAATTATGATGCAAGAACCATGATGGTGGCTTGGGAGTTTATGAGTATAGAGGTGGATGTGAAAAGATCCTTACCTTCTCTTCTACTGCATAAAAGGAAAGCAACCTAGCCTTTGTTTCTTTAACAATTAAGCACCTCCATAAAATCTAGTGTGACAGGAGACTAGTTGTGTTGAATAGCACTTGTCCTCTCATACTCCATACAATGCCAAAGTCTAGGATTCTAGGGACCACATCGTGAGATGGGCCTGATTTAGGGTAGAGATATAAAAATCTCCAATCTTTCCATGGAAATCTCAAAGTGAATCACAAACGATCTGCTCCCTCACCAGCACCACCAAATTCCAGAACATTCACCAAACAATTCCTCTTCCAAAACCAAGACACCTCAGCCTCTTTAAACTATTACTTCAAGTAATTACTGTTGTCAGTTGAACTGCGTCCCTCCAAAAGATATGTCAAAGTCTTAAGTCCCAATACTTCAGAACGTGATCTTTTGAAAAAGATCTGATCAGTGCAGATGTAATTAATCAAAATGATGAGGTTATCCTGGAGTAAGGTGAATGCTTAATCTTAATATGATTACTGTCCTTAAAAGAAGATAATATGAATATATAGGGGTTGATATCATATGATTGCAAAGACTGGAGTTACACAGCTGCAAATAAGTAATGAATGGATTGCAAGTAAAAACTGGAAACTAGAAGGGAAGGAACTAACACTGTTGACACTTTGATTTTAGACTTCTGGCCTGCAGAATTATGAGAATACATTTACATCATTTTAAGTCAAACAGTTTGTTGTATCTTTTTAAGGTATCCTTAAGAAATTAATACAACTATTAAGTTTACAAATGACAAAACTATCCTTGCAAACATTGCTCTGTCATCTTAATTTAATTTCAGTAAGGAGTGTAAAAGATTACCCAAACTCTGCTCAGGCATGAGTGAACCTTTCTACCCATCATTTTTCAAAAGCAACAAGGTCTGTCTCTAAATTGAGTTTCAATGTGTCATTAAAGTACTCTCTGGGTCACAGCAGGCCATGTGGCCCCATCACTCAGTGTGTCTCATCCTTTTACAGAAAGAACTATTAATTAGTTTTAAGCATGAAGTCAAAAAGCTTTAAGAAAATGTTTAAAAGGAATAAATGATCTCCTTGTAAAAAGGATTCCAAAAGCTCATGTTCCTACAGAGGGCAGGAAAACACTGTACATTCTAAAGTTTCTATGGAAATAGGTCACATTTCCATTTCCCTGAAAAGAACTTCCTATTTTTAATCTCTTTGGACAGTGTGGTAATTAAGATGCCCTCTCAAAATACCAACTAAGTGGTACTTAAAAGCCACTGAGTTAAATTAACCTCTATTTTTAAGGAGCCTATGATAAATTTAAACATAATTTTTGAAGTCAAACACAATTGAATTGCACCCTCTTTTTGATGATGGATTCAAAGGAGATTTCAAAGTGGTAAATTCATTTTTATTTTGAAAGAAATAATTAGAATTCTAATTTAAGTAAAATGTATAGTCAAATCTGATAAATATCCTATATGGCAATCCATTTTATATGTCAAAAATGCCATGACCTAGAGTTAAAAGTCTTTTCATTTTTCTTTTGTCTCAAAGATTTTTGATGATGAAACAGGTCATGCATATCTACAAATTAGGTGAAAAGCAAAATGGAATCTAGTATTCTTTTCATCTAGCTTTAGATGTGAGTTGTTCATTTGTAGATTAATCCCCTGTGAAACTCTCTCCTTCTGCATAGCTCTCCTTTCTACTGCCACCCCACTCACTACTCTGAACTTGCTGCTATAATTTTTGTTAAGTGAAAACCTGAGGCCTAGGTGATTAGAATGGCATTTACAATAATTATACTGTTTAAAGTGAGAAGCTTTTACTTTTCTACCTTGACATAAGCAAACTTGTGACATGAAGACCCAAATAATCAAAATTAAAAACTGATGATTATTTCCATCACCAAAAAAATCACAATGGAACTTTGAAGTAACACATATCATCAACATACTTAAAATTTTATTCAGTCTTTTTGATCAGTTTTGTTAAACTTACAAAAATCCTGTTTTCAGAAACTTTAGGACCTTAAGTAACACATAAATTAAGGTGAGGTGATTTTTGTCGATACCTATGTATTTCTTAGTATGTGTGTATGTATGTATGTGTGTATACATATATATGTATGTATATATACATATATATGTATACATAGTATATAAATCCATATATGTGTATGTATGTGTGTATGAAAAGAATCTAGTTTTCCCAATTTGGATCAAATGTATAACCTTAGATCAATAAGGGGTAAGACAAGTGTAATAATGCCTATTCACAGAGTAAGAGGGTAGGTGAATGGTTGTGAACTAAGAAATTCCCTTTTGCATTAAAGTAAGATTTTAAAATATCCACCCTTTCATTACCTATACACAACATGAGAAACATAATTAAAAGGCAGCTTATATGCAGTAAGAATATTTCAAAGATTGCATCTCTTACATGTATGTACAACAGAATGAGGGAAATGAAAAATTGCTTAGTGAAAGTAAGATCTTTGGGGAAAAAAAACAGTAGATTTCACTGATGGTAGAATAAGTTTTAGCCTAATTTTTATCCTTTTCTGTAGGTATCCTCAGTATAAGTCTATCTGCAAATAATACAACAACCTATCCCAAAAATCCCAAAACATGGTTTCAGGGTCAGCGATTCATAAAAATGTGGCCACACATTTTTTTAAGTCTCTGGCTTACATGAAGGTCATCATAAACACTAGTAAATTTTAACTTCAAAATATTTTGACTGGTAGAGTTCAACAGACGTACTAAATCAAGTTCCAATAATGTGTGTTAGTTATAATTTTAACCACAGGAACACATTCAATTTATCAATATTTTTTCCAAATATTTATTCCATCCTTCCCATTTCCAACATATGAATATCAAAATAAATCTTAAATTGATTATCTTGTATATATTATCAGTTGCTAAACTATGCCTTCACCTATTTGGTTTCCATCAACAGAAATCAGTTCTTATTAATTTAAGCAAAAAAAGTAATATTTGTTGGAACTGAAAGAACTGAAGAACAGGTAAATCTTGAAAATGACAGACACCAAAACATCTTTACAGTCTCCAAGATTAAGCAGATTTTTCTCTATAAGGAACTAATTTACTACAAGGAGACCTAGTACCCTACTACTCTAGTTCATGTTTGAGATTTCCAGGAGCAAGCATCTAGTTGGCCCAATTTAGATCCAGTGCCCACTCCTAGGCCAATCAAGGAGTAGGGTGGGTGTATTCAAGGCCCAGTCACAAAGGTCACAAGTAGTTAAGAACTGAGAGGTTGCCTTTTGCATTAAAGTGAGTCTTAAAAATGATTACCTGCTTAAGAAGTTAAGTCTCTTAGTTTCTCACACTGCTGCTTTTCTGAGACTTATTCTGGGTAAAAAGACAAAAACTATGGGTAGGAAGGTAGCAAAAAAAGATGAGTATATCATATAATCTGACCCTTTACATTATTTCAATGCATAAGAACTACTTTGAGATTTATTATTTATCCTGTGGAGAGGAAGAGGTCAGGAAAAGAGAGATTCACTTAAAGGCCCAAAGGAATCCAAATTTTAGAGTCAAGAGGACAGGACAAAATTTACTCTCAAAGCCCTACTGAATGATTCCTCAGAATTAGTGCTTCATGATATCTCCAATATTGCTCTGACCAAGAGACATCACCTTTCTCTGTGTAGATGAAAATATAGTAATAATAATAAAATCTTTACTCCAAGAATAAGTATGAGGAAGAAGCCAGGATTCTGTGCTGACATATGAAGATGGTCTAAATGTAAAACCTTACTTCTTGGAGAAGCCAAAGACATCTACTGTTTCTGCTGGAAAGGCTGCTTGATGAGCTCAGTTTTGAATTACATGAAAAGACTTAGACACAGTGAACACTTTGAGCCTAATGAGAAATGTCAAATGGAAAATGTAACTAAAAGAGTCTCGCTTAAAAAAAAAAAAAAAATCCCTGCTGACGAAACCTGAAATCAATATTGATGAATTTGGCCTGGCCAATTTTTTTGCTGAATGGAATGAACTGGGTTGGTAAAAGAAGTTATTTTAGCTGCATTTCCTCAGCATGCCAATAGAGTTTTTCAGCATTCCTCCAGCCACACATGTGGCATACATTTATTATTTACAGTATATACACAGGAAGTGCTTGATTGATGAGATAACCCCCTTTTTAAAAGATCTTTTTCAAAGAGAGTTTTATACTGTATGTGTTAAATAAAGTACCATAAAGTCAGTAAGATATACGTTTTCACCCCTAGGTTTTATTTCTGATGGAAATATTACAAGGACTTTTTTTTCAGCTAATGGGTGATGTAAAATATGATTACGGGAAAATATATATAGATTGTGCCTGTGTATTTTTTCTTTACCTCCTCCATAAGGTCTGTATGTACACAAACTTACATAAACACAAGAGGAGGAGAGACTGGTATCAGGGTGAATGGAGGATAGTACATAATAATATAGAGTGGATCGTATTCACAAAGCTCTTAATCCATATTTAGATATTCATGTTATACTACCATGTTGAAATAAGAACTACAAACACTCAAATGGCATCAATGGAGTTTTGCAAATATTTAAAATTTATGAATGTCCCTATTTAATTTTGAAAGGTAATTTTTTTAACATCTTTTAAAAAAATTTTTCTTTTTACTACAATCACATACCAGCCTTCATTTTTGTAAAACATATGGTATCCTCTTGAAATTCCCACTGCCAATTCACCTGTGCTTATAGGAGGAAAGTAGAGAAGACAAAAAAGGAATCAGGTGGGAAAAAGTAATTATAATAAAATAATTTCTGTTTTTAAAGGAGGAAATTGTATCTAAAGCAATATCAAATTCAAATCATTTTGCTTGTTAAGAGCTATTGCTTTTAAATCTGACTGCAACTAAATGTAGTCCTGGTCTGCTTTAACACTCTTTAAGAGTCTTATATAATGCATATATATTACCCATTCTCTCTCCCCCTTATATATTCTCGGAATTTCCTCTTTAAAAAAATAACTCCCAATCATGACATTATAGACTTCCTTTCAACACTCTTTCTGAGTATCACTCATTAACAGTTACAAATGAATGTATTATAGGGAATAATATATATGATTTTTATCTGTATATAAATATGTCTGGGACTATACATGATTTGATGTAATGATAACTAACATTCTAAAAATTTATCAAAAATGATTGGAAATGACTAATAGATATTTACTCATTTACACTACATGACAACTTTGTGACAGGCATTTTAATTATTATTAGTGTTATTATTATTTCCCTTTTACAGATGATGAAAAGGAAGCACTGTTAGGGTTTTTTGCCTGCTTAGGTCTTCCTCTAAGATGAGGTCCAGGATAAGTATGCAGCCAACTAGAGGAAGCACCTGCCTGCTCACCCACCATGCTATAGGGAAGGAATGAACAAAATTGATCAGTGTAGGACCACCAGATAAAACATATTTTAATCTTTTGGGCACAAACAATTTCTTATGCATATTCTTCTTCTTCTTGATTTCTAAACAACCATATTTAATATCCATGGGCAATTATAAAAAAAATAGGTCATGAACTGATTTGGTCTGATGCTATCTTGGCAACATCAGTTTACTGACAAATTTTCTCACACAAAAATTTTTTTGAAGTGAATATGCAATTAATGTAAACAAGAAATCTCTACTTTTTGCAGATAATTACTTCACTGACTGCACCTTTTCTTCCAAAACCCACCCCCCAAACCCCTTTCTGACAAAGAAAGCTTTCTCTGTTCTTTAACCTCCTTAGAGATGAGATCCTTAGAGTATATTTCTTATAATATGACCCCACCTACCCAGGCTTGGTTGACTGATCAGGGATGATAATGTGACCCACTGAGTGCCAGTTTACATTGACAGTCTCCATCTATTCCACTTGCAAGTATGTATCATACGAAGTGGAGGCTTTCTAGTGGCCATGGTTTCCACTACCTGCACTAGAGAAGTGAAGAAAGTCAGTCTGAAAGGGGGAAAATTAAGTTGACACAAAGAGAAGAACAGAAATGACAGATGGTGAAAGAATCTCTACAGTGAGTCTGTCGTTTAGTTTATTCCTAAAGCCCAGCTGCACTCTCAGCCTTGGATTTCCTGAGAAAACTCATATTTCCTTGTAATAAAACTCCCATTTTTTCATCAGCTATCTGGCATTGGTTACTGTTGCTTACAACCAAAACTAATACTTTTTACACATATTTACCCCTTTTAATTAGCCAACATTTTTAGACAGGGAAATTAGTTTTCGGGAATTGTTTCAATAAAAGTTTAATGAGGTGCATTCTTTTAGATTGCTCTAGTTGCTTTTTGTTCCAGGAGCTTCATTTAAAAGATTCAGCATACATCTAAAGTAAGATCCTAATTAGCTAAACATTTAGCAAAATGTTGTAATTTGTTAACAGTAATCATTTTCTCTATCAGCTCCAGCATCAGTGCTAGTCACTCAAAGGCCAGAACTGATATGCAGGACAGCTCAACAATGTTTTAAATTCCTATTAGGGTTCCAGCACTTTGCTCACCTGAGACTGTCCCCATGACCTGGAACAATGCCTGAGCCACAACAGTTACTCAATACATGCTGAACTGAAAGAACCAATGAACATACATTTTAATAATGTTTAAATGTTTAACAATACTCAAAAGACAACTTTCTACTTGAAAGATATTTTTAGTTTCTATAACAGGTGATAAGAATGACATATTTAAACCCGAAACTTCCGCAAAAGAAAATTTTCCTAATTAGAAATAAGAAAAGAGGAGAAAGCAGGCTGAGGGGAATCTTTTTAAGATAGTTATGTTTACGTGAAAGGGTGATGAATGTGGCAACTAAAGGGAAGGATTTTAGTGCTATTTAAATAAATCAGGTTGCAACAACATATCCAGAATTTCCAAATCCTTTAGGAAAATCAAGCCAAAATTCACAGAATAAATGGGGGCTATTCCTCCATCATGTCTTCTCCTAGAAGTCACATAAAACTGCTATACTTCCAGGGCAAGTGGCAGAAATCCCTCTTTTTTAAAATGTGTTTTGAGGAAAAGCCAAGGAACCTGCCACCCTGGTGAGATCAGTCTCACCAGCTGCTTTCTTGAGCTAAGTTCCACCGGCCAAATGAATTCACTTACATAGATGGGATGCTATATGGCGAAGTGATTTCTTTCTTTAAAAAATGTGTAGATTATTTTAAGCGAATAATCACATGGGCTTTTCTACACTGCCAGGTTGGCCTGTATTTTTTGCCCTGTATCAGCTTCCAGTGGGGCCAGCTTCATTTCAAAGACATCTTCTAGACTAAACTGATGAGATTGATGATCATTCGCCATTAAAATTTAGAAGGATATAATACATTTTGCTATTGCATATTCTTATGTGTATTCCTGAGGATTTTCTATTTCAAATACAAAACACCAATAGAAGGCCTATTCTGCATTTTGCACAGTTCTAGTCTCATTTCATTTCCACTCACCACACAACTGCCTTCTATTATTCTTTAATTCTACCCCTTGAAGTCAGGGGGTCATTTGGAAGCAGTCCCATTTGAAAAGCAAGAATCTTTATTTAAAGTACAGAAACCTACTCTTCAGGGTTTGAAGGTATTTTTATTTGAGCACTCAGTCTATAATGACCACTGTCTATAAGTTGCCAAACTACTTTCTCTCTTGGGATCCTTATTGTTTCTTTCTTATTACACAGAATAACAGCTCTTTGGTGCTCATTTCCTGAAGAAGATTACTTTTCAGTATCAACCTTCACCAACAAGCCTTTTCCCAGCCAAAGACTGCAAATCTACATTGTGACTAAAAGGACAACTTTGCAAGTAATACTGACTGGAGAAGAAAACAAACAAACACATAAATAAATAAGAGTGAAGGAGTTGCTAACCTTCTGCACTAAATTTTTATGACTGTTCATAAATGAGCACTTCACTGAGCTGTCCTCATCTAAGAGCAAATAGTTTAGCCAGAATGGTGATGCAACTCCTATGTTAGGATTTAGGGTGAATCGCCAGAAAGTAAAAATAAAAAACAGAGAGAGAAAACAATGTCCACGACTTGGATTGGATTCATGTCATTTAGAAAAGCAACACGCAGAATTTCAAAGGCTTTTGAGACATCCTTCATCACACGTTATTGTTTAAAGTAGGAAGAGACGGAGGCCTGGAGCAAAGGCTAGACATGAATCCATATACACTGAGTGGCCAGCTTATAAATGTGAGAAGGGAACATTAGACTTTGAGTGAGGATTTAAGTTGAATCTGGACTATTAAAAGTTGCTAGCTAGTTTATACTGCAAAGATATTCAAACTAATTGAGTTTCAATTTTCCTTAAATGTTAATTAGGCATGCTATCTAATCCACAGTCTTATTTCAAAAGCTAAATGAAACAATCTGTGTGGAAATTTTAGCCAGTATAACAGGCATACAATAATGAATCAATTTTTTCTCTACTGGCATCCAGAGGGCAATGATAACACGGGCCAATTCAAAGCAGCTGAAAATGACAGCTGGAATGGACACCAAGTTAGGACATAGAAAAATGCAAACCCATCAAGATGATGTCTTCCTCACTGGACATTTCTCCTGGGAACTCAGAGAATTCTTTGTCTCTAATTAATGCAACAAGGGGAGAGAGGACTACTGGAAAATATGTAGGGTGAATTCAAAATCCAGTAACAGTATTTGGAAGGTCCTCAACCCTCTATAAAAATTGAAACAAATGAAACTCACAGTGACCAAAAGCAATAAACAACCCTTGTGTTTTATGAGTTAGAGGCTGTTTGTTATAGTTTGGATTTCTTGGGCAAAAGAGCTCTGGGTGGACATTAACATGAAGGAAATTAATTGAGTAATAACTTTGAGGTAGCAGGAGAAGACTGGGAAAAGGGAGTCACTGCACTACAATGTACAATAATTATCTTGGACAATTTCAAGGGGCTAGGAAGCTAGAATTCATCAGAGGTATTGCAAATGAAGACAAAGACATTCAAATAATTATCCCCATGCTTTGGCCAATCATTGATCCAGTCTATATCTTGAGAGAGGGAACAAAATTCAGGGAGGCAGCTTTATTCAGCAGAGAACATTCCCCCAAAATAACTCAGCTATGAATGGTCACAGTTACCCAATGTAGCAGCTGGCTAGCCTCAGTCTTAAAACCAGATCTGGGTATACCTCAGAGCCACTAGACACCATTCTTTGCCACCCAAAGACACTTTCTTCACATAGTGAATCCATTCTATTTTAAAACAACTACCACAAGGTTCTTTCTAGCTCGTGTCTTTTCCTCACAAACCTTTCAAGAGGACAGCTACTGAGGTATCCCAAATCAGAACTCTGTCTTTACAGCTGGTCATGGGGATATACTTGGTAGTCATGGTCTTCATATTCTGCATTCTAGGCTCCTCTTGCCCGCTACCAGCATCTCTGTATGCCTCAGTAGCTTAGCACATAGGGACCTAGACTCTCACCTGTAAGGGATCTAAGCCACCACTCAATCTACCCTACTCAGCTATAGCTGCAGCATTTGTTCATTTACTAACAAAAATTGTATAGGCATGAACCAAGAAACATCTCATTAGGTTAGCTGGGTGGCAAAGGCACTCCTGTTGCGAAAAAGCAGTCTTATTTATTACTAATAGTAGGGTCAATTATTCCTGCTGGGATGATGACTCATTTCCTTGTCTGGTAATATCTTGGCACCAAGAGTTGAAAGTGACTATGTGGCAGTCATAGCTTAAAATGTAAAGGGAAGGGATTCTTGCTGTGCCCCTGGATGGAAGTGTTTCTGCCTCTGGAGACCACTATAACTAAAGGATTTGTAGACACACAGAGTATAAATTTCTCCAAGTAGATCTCTAAGTGTGATATTACACAGGACTGCTTATACTTGGTGCTTTCAAGTGTTTTACTTATTAGGGACACTGACCCTGAAAAGAGATTTGAGTCTGTACCACAACTATAGGATGTTGTCCCACCTGTACAGGTTGTCAGCTCCAAATTAGTACTTCAGCAATACCTTAAAAAGGTTACTCTACCTCCATTCTGAGTAGTATGGTATATAATAGGACAAGCAAACCTTTGGTCATGTGCTCACCGTCACATCTTGTTTGAGATAAGTGAGTCCCTTCCCTGAGACAATATTTTGTGGTATACTATTTCCATGAATAAAGTACTCTGTGAGGTATCAGATGTGATGATGTTCATGATCTTACCATCAGGAAAGACAAACCCATTCTGGGAATATGTATCAGTTTCAAATTAAATCACTGCTCTCTTCTAGAGTAAAGATAATAATTGCACAAGTGACTGGCTGGTTTGGAAGGACAGTGCTATATATCACAGGTTCACATTGGTAAGTTAGATCCCCAACAATATTTCAAGCCATCCTGGTAAGTAGGAGCTCATGTTATTGGACCCATGTCATCAAGGATACTCTGATTATTACCCACTGTGCCACAGTAGAGTGGCCAATTACAGTCTGGCTGACATCAAGTCATTCTGCTAGTGCTTCTTCCACTAAGTATTTTTCTGGTGGGAAGTAAGAAGTGATACAAAGATCTTCAAATTACATGCCCTCGCTCATATGTCCATCCACATGCCGGTCCTTTCCTGACTCTCCTTATCTCTAATAGTCCGATATTTCTTCCTCCAAATTCTTGGCAAACCAGCAACCATCTATCACTACTTCACCCATGTGTAGCATATATCTGCATCTTTTGAACTATAATTAGAGAGAGTAAGCTGTCAGAGTTTGGGTAAATAAATATAGTTTAGGGTCAAGACAAAAATTATATTGTTATCCATTCTATGGAAAACAAGTGCATTTGGTCTTCCTTCTTCATATGTACAGAAAAAAAAAACTATTTGTCAAACCAAGTAATCTATAAAGTTAACTACAATAGTTATAATTACAGCAACCACTTTGTTGAATGTGTGAAAATTGACAATCATTCTCAGGATTTTTTTAGGTTCCAGAGTGGAGAATTAATTCAAAATATTATGGAGACAACCACCCCTGCATTATTTAGCATTTCAGGAACATCATTAATCTCTGTAACTCTAGTGGGATATATACCATTATTTTTACTTACTATCTCAAGCATCTGGCATAAATAAAGATATAGAAACCTCCAACTGAGTTTCTTCATTATGAGAGCTCTTAACACACAGTTCAAGGGATGAATGTGGGAGTTCTTCCAAAAGCATACTGTATTTTCAGAGATCAAGGAAATCATACATTATAGCAAATAACCACTGTATGGGTCCCTAAACCATGGAACCATTACAAGCTAAACATGGCCAGTACCACATCTATAACCTGATGCCACATGTCCCTACTTTAACAGAAGGATATTGATGAGGCTTTGGAAACCTGGAAATCAACATACACATTAATATCAATACCAACAATACTCAAATTTGATTAAAAAATTCTCAAATTCCTTATATTTGATTCATGATCATTCCCTGATATATTCCCTGGTCATTCTAAAGTAAATGACCATAAATATTTTGGGGAATGGCTGGAAGTATAGTTTATATATATAGTTATTATATATATATATATATACACACATATATATACACAATTACTATATATATAAGGTATATATATATATACACAA
>NW_004567107.1:40217618-40251155 GCF_000260355.1 Condylura cristata | reverse complement strand
TACCTATTGTAATTGTCATAGAATTAAAAAGTCCCTTCTTCCTGAAGATTTGGCCTCTAAATCAGTTGAATTTCAGGTCTGAAGACTGATACAGATACTAAAGCAGGGCTAGGAATTATGATTTCGATTGGAATAGCTACCCTAAGACTCCTGACATCAACCTTTTATTCTCTTTGATTAAGTAATACTATCACTGATGGTCCATTTATCTTGCCCATAAGAGCAATGTATTTTATAGGTCATCTCCATATCTCACCTTAGCCCAGACTAGCTGGCTGCCATTCCAACGTGGTCAGACATTGCCATAATTTTTCCCAACTTTTTTCTAATGGACAAGTGCCCCCACCTGCCTAGCAATCCCACTGCATTACAGCCCAGTTCTACAACAGCACTCCTCTCAGGCTCAGACTCGGCCACCACTGAGCTTCTCAACAATGATGCACCCCTCTCACCAGGGCACTTTTCCACTTTGGTAAGTAGAGTGTCCTTTAAACACTCACGCAATATTTAGTTGGGTGATGGGTTTTGTAGGCCTTCCTTTTCAAGCATTTAGGCCTAAGACACCACATAGGCCTGGGAGTAGATTCAGGCTTCTCTCAGGAAAGGTTGCCACCTTGAATAAGATAGCTCCCACTGGCCACAGGCAATCCTGATAGAGAAAGAGTGCCTCAGTTTTGAAAAGAAACCTGATTATACAACACACTACCCAATAATGTTCACCAAGAAATTTAAATACCTGGAATGTAAAATAATCCATCGTTGAGGAATTGTAAAATGTCATTCAAGAAATTATTTGCAGAAATGTTAATGAACACATCATAGTAAATAATGAAAAAGAAATGAAAAATCTGAATTTTTCAATGTGCTTTAATCTTTACAGAAGGAAATGGGTGCTTTAATCCACATAACAAAAGCTAACTTATTTAACAAGCACTGTTCTTAATTATTTTGTAGATACTAACTCATTTAGTCCATCTATAACTCCATACGTTAAGTACTCTTGCTACTCCCATTTTCAGATGACAAAGGCAAGATATAGAAAGGTTAAGTTGTTTTCTCTAGTTAGAATATCTAGTACGTGGCAGAATTGGGATTTAAATCCTAACACGGTATACAATTAAATGCTCATACATAAACTACTTCTCTAAATATGCACCATATCTTGATTTAAGGACATTATCTCTATTAGGTACTTGAAGATAATAACCCTATTACAAAGTTGGTTCTATTATTAGCCCCATTTTATTGAAAAGGATACTATAAAGGCTAAACATTTATTTTGCTCAGTATGATGTCTCTTGGTCTTTTTTTATTTTTTAAGATTTATTTATTTATGCATACAGAACTGGGGTACAAGCCAGAGATGCAGAAGTGGTGAGAGGATTCACCAGAGATAGAGAGGAGAGCAAAACAGGTGGATCGATGAAGTACACTGCAGAGGAGAACAATGAGCAAGACAGGAAAGGTCTGCTGAGCCATGTGGGTCACCTCTGGTGCTGCGGATCAAACTCGCACTGAAAGGACTGCAGCCTGCTTGCAGTGCTGCTGGTTGTGCCACCAGGGAGGGTCCAGATGTCTCTTGGTCTTTATCAATTATGTACAGAACTAAAAATTCAGACTCTACCAGTACTAATAGTGTGACCATAATTAAGTTACTTAATATCTTCAGGCCTGTTTGTTCATATGCAAAATGAGAACCTCCCCACTGGGTTGTTGTTATGGAAAGCTCTCATGCACCCATAGTAAGAGCTCAAAGACTGTTGAGCATCAGCAGTGTCAACGTCATTCTCTTCACTACCATTACTATAAAAAGTACCCTTCACGGCCCTCCCTGGTGGTGCAGCGGGTTAAAGCACAGCACTAAGAATCTGAAACCACTTCCGCATGAGTTCAATTCCCGCCTGCCCCGGAGGTGACCACATGGCGAGGCAGACCTCTCCTGGCCTGCCCGCTGCTCCCCTCAGCAGTGTACTTTGTAGATCTGCCTGTTCTGCTCCCCACTCTGTCTCTGGTGAAGGCTCTTGCCGCCCCTGAGCCTCTGGCCTGTACCCCAGTTCTGTATGCACAAATAAATAAAAGTGCAAAAAAAAAAAAAGTACCCTTCAGATAACCAAATAAACATCCCTGTTTTCTCAGTAGTTTATTTCTTAGTGTAAATAAATTATTTTTGGGTATATATATATTTTTTTTTATTTTAAGATTTATTTATTCATTCATACAAAACTGGGGTACAGGCCAGAGATGCGGAGGGTGAGAGGATTCACCAGGGACAGAGTGGGGAGCAGAACAGGCAGATCGACGAAGCACACTGCTGAGGGGAGCAGCGGGCGGGTCAGGAGAGGTCTGCCGCGCCATGTGGTCACCTCCGGGGCAGGCGGGAATCGAACTCATGCGGAAGTGGCTTAAGCTTCTCAGTGCTGCACTTTAACCCACTGTGCCACCAGGGAGGGCCCTTGGGTATATTTTTTAACTAGGGTCTTAGAGTGTCAATTACCTGCAAATGTGTCTAACTCACCATCTGCTGATAAAAACATATTACTGAGCACTCAAACATCGAGGCAGGATTTAGATTTGTACTGCAGAATGGACTCTGGGGAGGAACTGCTCCTGCTTCCACTGAAATCCATGTATTTTCATACTAATCAATCTCACATTCCTTTGTACCAGTAAACCAAGTGGTTATTATGGGTCAGAACTAAAGGTAAAAAGACCAAGTCTTCACAGTAGTCTTTGACACATGGATTACACATTTTAGTCAAGGAATTTGGATTGTTTAAGCATATAAGGTTAAATAATGACCTCATATACTTTGGGATTATTGACAGGTCTTGAAAATCCATGTGAGATTAAAGTGCAGGGCCTCCCAGCAGAAGAGTTAATAATAATAATAATAATAACAAAGGTATGCTAAAGAATACTCTGGGAGTTGATCTTTTGCTATTTTGCAAAACTTGGTAATATTAGCAATATTAGGCAGGGGGCTGGGGATACTTTCTCAAGGATACTTTATCTAAATAAAAACTAATATACAGTTTGTGGAAACTTTGTCACAATCACTCAAGACCCTTACCCTGGATAGCTTTCATTTGCCACTTCAGATCCACTTTCTGCCCACCATTGTATTGCCTTGTGCCCTGGGAGGCTGAAGCACACAGACGATCAATGGACTGCAATGTACTCCAGCTTCCTATTAGTTTGGTAAAGAGAAGAACCAGTAGAGATCTGAGCCCTGTAGAAAATTGACTGAAGATGCTTTTTTCCTACTCAAGATCCCTTCTTGCCAGATCACATAGCTTGGCTACACCTTCATACCTACATGTGACTGCATCCCTTTCCTAGAGCAGAAGCATCTCTCTCCAGGTTCAAGTAACTTGACCCTTCTAGCCTAGGGTGGTAAGAAATCCACCGCTGCCAGTTCCTACAAGTGGTAACACCAGTGACTCTCCCTAAACTTTAGCCACACATTTGCAAGTAGTTCCTTTATTACATTCTCAATTACTTGAGTGCCACCTCCATTTGCTGCTGGAACTCTTAACTTATAAGACAAACACTCTTCTCTCCATAGTTGGACCTGACCACTGTGCCCTCATCCCATGCCTTCCTTCAGTGCCTTCTCCATTTCTATCTTATCAGCCAGTCTTAATATTCTTAGTTAATTCTTGAACACATTATCTATTTACTATAATGTAGCTATTTCTGAAATATAAAAGGAATTAGAAAAAAAGTACAAGCAATCTAGTTTGTTTCAAACTCCTATTTGATATGAATAAACACATAAGACTGATGTATTAGAGCAAAACCTCTCTTTATCTACAGTCATCTCTGAACTCTTTAATCTTCCAGACTGAACTACGTGGACAATATATCATTTCTACAGGAATCAGTGCTTAAGTTTTACATCCTTGTCCCATGTCAACTCTGTCTAGTCATTGTTTTAGGAAAGCCTACCTCATCTTCTATGTCCTGAATTCCATGACTTTGATTTCTGACCCTCTCGCAACTTGACAGCTCGGCAACAGAATGAATTGCAGAGCACATGGGACCAAGGATGAGGGAAGTTATGGACTAGATTTAACTCTGCCACTAACTTGCTTTGTGATATGTTACTTCCTTCCACATGAACAACACTTTCTTTGTTTATAAGTAGAAGGTAGTTGGTCAAAATCTCTTCTAGCTCCACAAAAGGCTTCACCTTCCAAGTGTTAACAAAAACCCTCTAATGTCTTCTCATCTCTTTCTCTTGAAAGAGAAATTCTTGAAGCTCCTGCCCTTGGTTCATACTACCAATGTTATACCCTTTCTTTCTACCCATGGCTTTATCTTGGTCATATGTGCATGTGTATCTACTTTAAACATAAACATACGTGTGTAAGAGTGTGCACACTGATATACACCTGCACAAAGATCACCACCTTGGCCCATTTACCACATTTTTGAATTATAACTTATGTGAAACAGGAGTCACCAGGCTACATAGCATAACTAACTAGTCTTGCCCACAGTCCTATCTGCTGCATATACACTGCTCAAAAGCATCACAACACTTGAGGTTCTCAGTGTACAAAAGCAGTAGCTTCTCATTCTTTATTATATATGCATATAGAGCATTCAGAATTATCTTGTGAGGTCCACTTATAACGGCAGAATATAATACCTAATAAAGAACAGACCTGCTAAAATAATCAAGTTTCTTCTCCTGCAATAGTATCACATATAATAAAAAAGAAACATACAGTGGATATGTTAATTTAAATGGGAGCATCGGGAGATAAGAATACTCTCTCCAGTTATGAGTTTAACAGAACTCTGGCCCCATATACCCTATGTCACTGTAGCAGATTTTCTTCTCTCTTAGTTGAAAGGTGAGCCCAAAGAGCCCAGTCAGCTGGCTACCTTGTATACTCTTGGATATGTAAATACATATTTCTCGTTTAAAATATTAAGAATCTAGAGAGCATTGAGCCCCAAGTATGTGGGTCAGTTTAGAACAAAGATTGTAAAACAACTTCCTCTTGGCCTCCTTACTAACAGTTGGTTCTGCTTGTCCCATCCATATCGTACTATTTTAAAAATGCTAAGAGAAATGATTTAAGAGGGACTTTTGAATGTTTTATAATCCAAGCCAAATGTTTGAAGTCTAAAGATTAAAATTTGCTACTATGCTACTCATGAAAATAACTCACAGACCCTCTGGTGAACATGGGGGTGCGTATTACTTCTCACTTTTGATTCAGAAAGAGAGGATGTCCATCATGATTTGGCCTGCCCTACCAGCAGTCATGGTAAGGAAAGAATGAACTCCTGGCTGTAGATGTGCTGACACTGGCTAAGCAAGTTGAACTGCCATGTCTGGTAACAGATTCCCTTTGGTTAAAGCCCCTACCCCACAGTCCAAACGAGACCTTCCCAAACTTAACTTCTGCTCTCCATCTCACCTGTTCATTCATTTTTATTATTAACTTACCTGAAGTTGATGTTTACATATCATTCACAAATATACACAAATTTCAAAAAGTAAGACGTTAAAGGGTATGTGACAAAGAACAATGGTCCCCTCTCCCCTCACAATTTCCCAAAAAGAACCACTTTCAGCAATTTTAAGTTTCAGTGTTTTAAAAATATCTTAAAATATTGTGCTTATACTATTCTTTCCAAATTTCCATTTAACCATTATATATTAATTTCTCATGATAGTAAAGGATACTTTGGTCCAATCACACCAACCACCATAACTCCACTAAAATTTTCCACAACCTACTAATAACACCACTCAGGTTTACATCACCACTTAATATGCACATCATTGTCTCAACTACTGCTCACTTCTCTGACAAGTGTTAAGTAGAATCACATTTCCTTTTCCTATAGGATATGTTTCCTTTCCTGGGATTTCGTTAGTTATCTATGACCAGCTTTTTCTATAGTCTTTCAAAACCCCTAATATAATTTTCTGTATTTTATAATACAGAAATACATTAGTTACAATTTTCTTGCCCTCCTTCTTACTCTAGACTGATTTGACCCTCTCCACTGTTACACATGACTGTTTTATTAGGGTTTCCCTTCTTGTTCTGAAAAATCCCCCTCACCACCTTCCAATGCTGCATTTCCTATTCTCTGGATTCCATGTCTTCCTCAAGATGATTCCTCAAAATTTTGCCTATCTAGAAATGTCTGTCTTTATTGCACCTCACACTTGTCTAAGTCTCTTGGAGTATATAAATCTACATTAGAAAATTTTTCTGTTATCTCTTGGATTAATTCCAAAGTTGCTACTGATCAATACTATCTCAGTTTTTCATCCTTTGTAAGCAAGTTGTGCTGGTCTCTAGAAGGCTTTAAGGTTAGATTTTCATAATTGTCACAAGATTGTATCCTGGTTATCATCATGATGTTTGTGACAAAAGTAGACTTTTGCAATGTGGAAATGTATGTTCTTCCTCCTATAATAGCAAATAAGCCTCCTTTATCTCAAAATCTCCAACTAGTGTCTGGATTTTCTGCTCCCATTTTCAGCATGTTCTCTGAAAGAACTATCTATCAACAATCTGTCTTCTCCTTTGGAACCCACCCCAGTCAGGTCTTGACATGGACATCAATGACCTTCATTGATAAGTGTAAAGATGAGTTTCTTATTCTCCAACTTACTTGATCTACCTGCAGCACTTGAAACAGTTGATCAGACTTTCCCACTTGTCTTTGTATATCACTCTCTCTTGGTTCTTCCTCTACTTCATGGGCTTTTGCTTCTCAGCTACATGTGCTGATTCATTTTGCTGCCACATACCTTGAATGTTGGAGTATCACAAGACCCACAGTGTTCATAATCATTTCCTCTGCATACACTTCCTTGGACATTCAAGCCAGGCTTATGGTTTCAAATATGACATATAGGCTGACATTTTCAAAAAATATATCCTCAACTATAACTTATTCTATGAATTCCATATTTCTATATCAAACCCCATACATGACACAGAACCCAAAGAAATAACATGTGATATAGCAAAAGAGTAGCAAACAGATTGATGGAGTCTGAGAGGACAGTAGAGGGGCTTGCATAAGAAGGCAGTGGTACTTCAACCACTATCTTCTGTTTATACCTTCCAGAAAGGAGCCCCAAAACAGAGAGCTATAGAAATTGCCCTCATTTGAAACAGAAAAAGGGTAGTTCACAGTCTCTAAAAGCAAAAAAATCAAAGACAATAGGTTTCCTAACAGAATGCACAACCATGGCTCCCACAGTGAGGCAAAGAGGGAAGAGGACAACTCTGCAAACCGCACATGCCTTCTTTGGTGAGCAAACATGCTATTGTGTGTTCTGAGACAAAAGAGGGAACTTGAGCTCTACAAGAGTCTCACCTCTTCATGATCTTTTCTGACCACTTTCTTTCTCAGATCTAATAAACCTTTTCATCTCTTTTCAAGCTGTCTGGAGGGAGTCATAAAAAAGCAACCCTGACAGATGCTCATGCCTGCTCAACATTGCTGAAAGCACACATCCGGGCCTGCTGCACTTTGACATAACACCTGAACACTTGGGTGTCCTTCCTAGACCAACAAAGTGGGCCTTCTTGAGCCCACTGAGGACACATAGTGAAGGAGTTTTCGGGAACTTTCCTAATCAGAGAAGTAGCACCATGTCATATAGTTTACTAGATATTCAAGAACATAGAGTGGGTATTTCAAGGTGAACAAAACAAAGCAAAACATGGGAAAGCCTCAGAGACTGCAAGAGCAGATTCTTTCAGGGGAGAAAGTCTATTGGGACATTTATAAGATTTATAAGTCACTGGTTGTCACTTCTTCTTTCAAGGAGTTATGATAGATTTTGATTATTATATTATAGTAAATATTTTTTAAAACTAATCAACTTGTCCATTTTCTTCCCTATTGATATATGATCAAAATTTTAAAAAGAAAAGGATAGCAATTTGAAAAATTATTTTCCTTGGTGGTTCATGGCTGGTCGTTTTAGCTCTCGATCAGCCTGCTGGTGGAGTCCAAGTCAACAGAACTGATAGGACATCCTAGCCTAACTTGTATTTCTCTCCCTTTTTCCCTGGGTTATTCCTTTACCTTTCTCCTTTTAAATAAATCCATTATTGAACCTTTTTGAGTGTGTCCATAATACGACTGAATCGTAAGCATGCGGGTGAGGACACACAGACAGGCAACCCAATTCACACTGGGGTGCCTTGTAACACTTCTAGTTAAAAAAAAAAATGGGGGGAAATGCTGATAGAACAGCAGTCAGCAAGAACAGCCCAATCATACTCTTTTTCCAGGACTGACTTTTGGAGGTGAAAAGGAGGTACCACTTCTCAGATGGCCTCTCCATCTAGACACTTCATCTACAGCCAACACATTTTCAAAGGCCCGTACTGAAAGCCTCAGCTGTAAAACCAAATTCTTCTCACTCCTTTTGGCTAAACACTTTAAACATGATTTTTTTTTAAAGTAATAGTATACTTTCAGCCATACTAAAAAGCCTGTGTCTAAGTTCAGGGTCCATGTGCCTTATGTCACCCTTACACCATCCACCTTGATGCCAAGCCTACCCCAATTTGTCAATAAACAAATAAGTACATGAGAAAAAAATGAAGAGATAAGGGGCACCATCATAGATGCACTGGTGAAGAGAAATCCACTGAAATGAGGGCATCTAATAGCACATTAGAAAAGGGGAGGCAACAGTTTTCTGGAGAAAACTAATGAATTTCCATTTTGCCAAATCACTGAGAGAGGTTTGTAATACCACCCTAACCACGGCACTTTAAGTAAAAATATAAAGTAGGAAAAAGAAAAAAATATATATATATATATTTAAGTAGGTTCCCAAATGTGAATTTCAACAAAGGTTACTGGAAAATGCAAGGAGTGTAGTAGCCAGGAATACAGGACCAAAGAGATCCTAACGCATGCATGAGTCTGGGTCTCTATGGAATAGCTTCCACTGAGAAAAAGGGCAGCACGAAGAGCAGAGAAATGGCTCTGTGGACTGCCTCTGACTCAAACCTGCAGCCTTGGGCAGGACTGATAACCCACTGGACACACGAGGCTTTCAGGGACTTGTCTGTCAATGAAGGCCTGGACTGGATGACTCTAACATCCTTCCAGCTCTCGAATTCAATGATTTTTCATTCGTTCCACATAAGAAAAGCATTTTAGCAGTGTCCAAAATGCAATCATCCTCAAAATATTTTTTTTTTAATCCATGTCTTCAAAATATTTTGGCCTTTCTGAAGATTTAGTAGTGCCAAGCAACATATGATCATGTAAATGGCTCAATCTCAAGTCTGGGCACCTCCGCCTGTGCCCTCGCCCCCCTGACCCCCAGAAGCCCTTCTAGTCCCTGAGCATTGCTGACACACCATCTCCCTCCCAACCCCTGTTACATATGGTCTCTCGAACTCACAGGATTGTCTGCTTCACTTTTGGTAAAGCTACTAGTAAAAAGTCTTGAAATAGAAACCAGATGCACACTTGCACCTTGGGATGTATGTATTATGAAGATGAAACTGCCACAGTTCTTCCCAGTTGGTTTTACCTCTTTTTTCCCCACCTGCTCATGTGGTGTGCACCTGCGACACATTCACAAGGCTTTAGATTACAACATGAATGGTTAGATCAGGTTCCAGGATGGCCTTGGGTTTTAATCCCAGGTGAGTTGTGCATGCATCAAGGGCTTTTATTCCCACCTCATCTTTATGGTTCTTATGGCTTCCTCTTGCACTCAAGCTAATATTTCATGTGGACAAAATAGTCCCTTATTCCCCTCCCATCTTCCAAACTTTTTTTCTTTTTGGAAGATCGGTTTTCCCCTTCTCTTAATTCAGTAGAAACTCTATGGTATGAGGTAAATATGTTCTTTGGTTGGAGATATAACCCCTACTGTAAGATTGCTTACCTCCTTATGATGGATTGCCTCAGACTGGAAGAATGTCTTAGATTCCATCTCTCCTGTCACTCCCCCAAAATGCCTGTTAAGCAAAGAAAAGTGTGAATGAGAACAACAGGACTCTAAGTAGTCCCAGAAAACCCAAATGCTAGAGAGTTAGCCAGCTCAAGACCACAGACAAATAATCAACACACACAGAGACCAGCTTTTTTGAACCAAAACAGGATTTGACTTAAGAAATGATATGAAACTAGAACAGAGCATTTCAAGGTATAAGCATTTGAGAGATTCTAAAGCATAAAGCACCTATGTTAAAAATCAGGCTGGAAAAACTTGTGATTTGGCCCATTTATTATAGATTTAGGTCAACAAACTATTTAAACACCTACTATGTGTCAACCACTGTCTCCCTGTCTTTGGAATTTCTATTTTTATAACCTAGATGCCAAATGACAACCGTATAGGAGTCAAAGCTTTGGATATCCTTACCTCCTGAAGTAGCCACAAACTGTCACTTATCCCATCAAAAACTAGGCCTTGTTCTTGAATCTTGATTGAATTCCCTTGAATCTAGGTTGTGTTATAACTTCCTTATTTTGGAAATAATAACAGAATACTTCTAGGATACCCAATTTCTCTCTTTGTTCTAATACTTCCTCTCAGCCTGTCTTAGAACCATGGTGTCAGAAAGGCATAGATGTTAACAATTCACATGGAGCAAGACCAAGGCACTACACCAACAGCCCCAGGTGAGCCTGCTGGGAGTGCCAAGTGCCAACCATGTGAGTGAATCTCCTTAGGTGAATCAGCACAGCTTCCTGATGATGTAGCCTGACTAATGTCACTTGGAACAAAAGGACTTCCCAGCTGAGTTCAGTCAAAACACAAAAGAGCAAGTAATAGCTTTTATTTTAACACACTATTTTGGGATAGTTTTTTTTCCACAGTAGAACAAAATAGATATGCTTCCTCTCCTCAAACTAAATTCTCTCCATTGTGTCATTTATGTCATTCTATACTCAGTCCCTACTTTTTATAAGAATATATGTCTTCAGTTTAGCTGAAACACCACTCTTTACCACCTACTTTTTAATTGTAGAGAAGAACAGGAAAATACTTTGAAATACACACTTTTCCCTGCTGTCTCTAGACAAAGAGGGCAGACCAGAATTTGTTGCCTGGCTAACCACACTTAGGTCACAAACCCCAAAAAGCAGACATATCTGTAGTGAGCTTAAGTTTTAGGCAGATGAAAATTTACCCAAGAGCTAGTGAAGCTGGAACTCACAGATCACTTCCAAGACCTTTGGTGGATTCCTGCCTTTATACCCACATGAGACATTGTAAAATCTGCAGAAGTACATTTTAGCTATAATCCGTAAGGCTCCTGTCTGTTTCCACTATAGTTACTTCTCTCTGACACCTCCTCTTCTCAAAGGCTGGCTTCTGAGAGGCTACAGATATTTCAAGGATCTGATGAAAGGGAAGCTGAAGTGAGCATAGATGTTGTTTAGGTACAGGAGATATATTTATGAGGTTTACAGTCAATTCTGTGTCTACTTAAATTACTGCTATCCATCCTATGATAGTAGCAGCTGCCAGAAATTCTCCTTCCTCCCAGTATGCTAACTCACTCAACATAGTGATACAGAGATGTGAAGCCAAAGGTCATGTCACAGTATAAATGGTGCCAGCACTGGATAAGTTAGAAAGTGAAGAAACACACAGTCAAAAATGTCCACCATAAGATGCTGGTCTGTGGAAAAAATTGCCAGTCATCAAATCTGTAAAATTGTAAGCAGAGGCTTAAGGGATTAAGTTCATATTGACACAGTCAAAGTAGAAGTTCTCTCCTTTCAGGAACAAACTTCAAAATGCACTGATGCCATCATAAACTCATCATGCACTTTTTATTATTATTATTTTTTTTTAAAAGATTTTATTTTATTTGTGCATACAGAACTGGGGTATAGACCAGAGGCTCAGGGGCGGTGAGAGGCTTCACCAGAGACAGAGCGGGGAACAGAACAGGCAGATCGATGAAGTACACTGCTGAGGGGAGCAGCGGGTGGGTCAGGAGAGGTCTGCCATGCCATGTGGTCACCTCCAGGGCAGGCGGGAATGGAACTCATGAGGAAGCGGCCCTAGATTCTCAGTGCTGTGCTTTAACCTGCTGCGCCACCAGGGAGGGCCTTTTATTCTTTTTAATGGTAATTATATGAAATAAAACTCATCATGCATTTTTGGTTCTTTTTTATGGTAATTATATAAAATTAAGCCTAACAGAATTCCTGGGTTTGTAGGACATAGTTTTTGTGAGTACAGGGAAGGAGAGCATCTGTATGAAGTCACAACAGTTTGTTCTTATTGTTCTACCTGACAATAATAATAATCAAATTGTGGGCCCTCCCTGGTGGCGCAGCGGGCTAAAGCACAGCACTGAGAATCTAAAGTCTCTTCCGCATGAGTTCAATTCCCGACCTGCCCCGGAGGTGACCACATGGCGTGGCAGACCTCTCCTGACCCGCCCGCTGCTCCCCTCAGCAGTGTACTTCGTCGATCTGCCTGTTCTGTTCCCCGCTCTGTCTGTGGTGAAGCCTCTCACCGCCCCTGAGCCTCTGGCCTGTACCCCAGTTCTGTATGCACAAATAAATAAATCTTTAAAAAAAAAAAAAATAATAATCAAATTGTGATCAAAATCTGAAATCATTCTTTTCTCACTCTGGAAAGTACTCTTACTTCAGGTCTTCAGGGCTGCAGAAAAAGGCAAACTGAAAGACGCAACCAATGTAGGATGGAACTATTAAAAAGGTAAACCAGACAGAGGTAAACTGATAAAAATGCTATGTCTGTATTGGGTACATGTTCCTAGCAAAAAGAAGCGAAAGCATGAGAAGCAAAGGCCATATGTCTAGTGACATTTCCCCCTTTAAAAGTCTTTTCTAGGCCCTCCCTGGTGGTGCAGCGGGTTAAAGCACTGCACTAAGAAGCTTAAGCCACTTCTGCATGAGTTCGATCCCCACCTGCCCTGGAGGAGATCCACATGGCATGGCAGACCTCTCCTGACCCGCCAGCTGCTCCCTCAGCAGTGTACTTCATCAATCTGCCTGTTCTGCTCCCCGCTCTGTCTCTGGTGAATCTTCTCACCCTCCGCATCTCTGGCCTGTACCCCAGTTCTGTACGAATAAATAAATAAATCTTTTTTTAAAAAAAGTCTTTTCTAGAAGCCTCATCCAGCAATTTCTTCTGACTTTTCATAGACCAGAAGCAAGTCACATGGCCCCCTATGGAGCAACTATAGAAGTACATGGGTTTCCATTGAGTTTGCTTCTGTGCAAACTGTTTTTCTCTCCACCAGATTCCAGAACAAAAAGAAACTGGAAAATGGAGATTGGGTAAACACCCAACAGGGTCTCCCTCAGAGTAAAAATCCAATTCAACCCCAGACAATAAAGTATTTCTGTTTACTAACAGGTAGTGGCTTGTGAAAAACAACCCTATGTTCTAGCCAGCAGCTTCAGATGCTACTAATCACTTGCAAATCGTTTGCTTTATTTTTAGTTTCCTAGATGGATTACTATCTACTCACCTGGTTATATGGAAACATCTAGAGAGGCCAGTACAAGCAATAAAACATATGAGAGAACTTTCAAAAAATGCAGCAGTCAGGGCAAACTATCTCACTTACTCCCACTCTCTCCCTCCCTCAATTAAAAGTACCCATATGAAGGTATTTGAAAGATTAAAAGTCAGTTCTATAAATATGTTAAACATCTTTCCCAGCCATTTCTTAGTTTCTATGGTCCAAAAATTTCGCTTGGGAGAGACTTTTACGTTTTCTTTCCTGTAGGAAATCGTCACTCCTCTCTGCCTCCCCAGCAGAGAATGAAGTGGGGAGCACAGCCCCATTCCAGAGAAGCCCAAGGTAGCCTGCAGGTAAGTCTCCCATGGTCCACACAGTGCTTTCAAATAACAAAAGAAATCATTAACATTTCAGTCAGGAACTTTGTAAGATTCCTTTGTTTCTGACTTTTTTTCTTGACTAAGACAGGGTGATCAGGGCTTGCATTTGCACATGACCTGTATTAACTGGAGCTAGCAGTGGTACACCCTTGGGTGGAGTCTGCACTTTTCTTTTTTGTAGAATTCCAGTCTGGCCTACCATAGTAACTCAGGATATCTGCAAGGTCTTTGCTGGAGAAGTTTCGATTGATGACCCTCCAACTAGTCCTGTCTTTGTAAGTGTAATGGAAAAATACAATTATTTCAGGAATTTACGTGAACCCCTTATCAATGTCATCCCTATGAAAGAGAAAAAGCAGCAAAAGAAATAGTTCATGCCCTGAAAAGGTCATAAAATCTAAACCTTCTGGAAACATAAAACAGAGACGCAGTTCAAATTAGTATAAAAATGTATATACTTAATGGGATAGACAGTAAGTGGCAAGTGAAAATTCCATGATAACTAAACACATTTCTTTAGTAATAAGAAAAATAATGTAACGCTGCCAAATAAAAAAAAGTATGCAAAAAAGAAATCGTGTTTCTTCATTCAACTGTACAAAGCATCTGCCTTTACAGTTGGCCATATCTGGAAGTATTCCATTGTCTCAGTGCCTTGCATGGCCTTCAACCTCCCAATAGGGGGCGGGTTTCCAATGCTAAGCTAAAGGAGAAGTCAAAAGGAAAGTTTCCAATTTTACACTTGGCTCTATTCTAAGCCAACACTCATCTGCTGCCAAAAAGTTACATTTTCTTTAGGGAAAAACAAGTAAGAGAGGGGGGTAATAAGTTTCTCTTACCTTTCATCATTATTTGCCAAATTGAGTAATGGTTCGTACATTTTTTTAAGCTCTCATAATGACAATTTGTACTGATTGAACACTTTCCATGTTTCAGGTAGTAGGCTAAGAAAATTACAGATATTTTCTTGTTCACTTAAATCTTCATAGAAGACCCCACCACTGAAGTGAGAAAAAGAAAGAAAACGAGGGTGAAATGGTGGAGTCACATTGAACTTAATTTTGTGTGACAAGAGAATCTATGCGTGAGCTTTATGCAATAATCTTAGCAATGAATGTTGTTTGGCAAATACTGTGCAGGTCATGTTTTAATATGCATTAGTTCATTCAATCCTGACAAGTCTGAGGAAACTGTAACAACTTAAGAAGTATGGATTTTTCTCCTCCTTTTTGTAGGAAAAAAGATGAATGTACTGCAGATGAATGTGTGCTAGTTGTGAAGCACTATGACATAAATATGGATGACAGATGAGACAGTCATTGTGACACAGTCATGATCTGATACAGATTATCACAAATGTGAGAATGAAGAATTCCTGAAATTTCTGGGAAAAAAATAAACTAGTGCTTTAACAAAAATACAACTAAAATTACAGTGGGACTACAGAAAACTAAATGGTCCTCAATGACTGCAGAAATTCATGGAAGACTTCACCAAAGAAAGTAGGATTTCTACGTGCAGGGATGGGAGTGTGGCAGATTTTTAGGCTGAGAGACAAGTATACTTAAGCCATGATGGATACATGGATACTTAAGCCATGATGGAAAATACAGGGCAGGCTTGAGGAATGGTTTAGTGTAGTAAAAGCAGATCAATGAAGGAGCAAAGAAAAAGATAACTAGAAATTTAGGGTAAGTCCAAATAGCAGAGGCACTGGATACAACGCTGAGGGTTAGAAAGCCAGGAAAAGTTTTGTGGTGGGTACCAGCAAAATGCAACCTATGTTTAAGGGTGATGTTCCAGTGAGCAGTACAGTGATGGGGAACCTCGACCGTAGGGCCACACAGACTTTTGTAGCTGGGTACTAAAGCCTGTGCACTAACGTAAGATGACCTAATTGAAAGCCATTTTCATGTTACTATTCTCAAAAGTATGTACCATTACACTGGCAGTGGTTAAAAAGCACTCAAGTTTTGTCATTGATATTCTAGAACTGAATAAAGTGATTAATCTAACTTGGATGAATCCTTTGAAACTTAAAATATTTTTCTTTCTATATGAAAAAGCCAGTACAATTTTTTTGAAGTTTTCTTTAATTAGTCTTCATGAAAAAAGTACACGCAGCACTATCCAAGATTATCCATAGGAAAGAGGCCAAGAGGCCATTCAGTAAATAGTGATAGTTTTGGTTTGAACAGGCTATCATTTGAGCAGGTGACCTAATGCACATCACTCATGGGTCATGCATGAGGCACTGATATATG
Source organism: Condylura cristata (assembly GCF_000260355.1). Classification (NCBI taxonomy): domain Eukaryota; kingdom Metazoa; phylum Chordata; class Mammalia; order Eulipotyphla; family Talpidae; genus Condylura; species Condylura cristata. Next base: position 40,235,027 of record NW_004567107.1, on the reverse strand, counting down.
CTTATATCTTAAATTTATAACATGAGATCATGGACCCAAATTGGTAACAGAGCTTGCCCAAAGTCATTAAGATGGCAAATGGAGGAACCAGGGCTTGGCCCCTAGATCTGAACCTTTGATCTTTATGTGACAGGAGAGCATCACCTAGCTAGAATGATGGTCAAAGGGTGGAGATACATAACACCGGAAGCAACGACTCATTTTGCTATGGAATTTGGGTTTGAAAGTTTGAGAGGTAGTCTCTCTGTTTACCATGCTAAGGAATCTGAACTGCATACCATAAAGATAAAAAGTTGTGAAAGGCTTTTAGCAAAGGTGTGATGTGATCAGATTACTGAAAATTACTACTTAAGACATGATACAGATATGGCCTAAGGCATCGGCAATTTCCAGCCCCCCCCCCACTCACCCCCAAACAAACAAACAAACAAAAAATGCCTACAGCATCAAATAAGGGTTTTCAGGCTCAAAACTACTGATATTTGAGGCAAATTAATTCTTTGCTATGGAGGGTTGTCTTTGTAATTGTATGGTGTGTAACAGCTTCCCTGGTTTCTATCTATTAGATGTCCATATCACTCCTGAAAGCCAAAAAACATCTCTAAACAACCACCCCAGGTTAATAAAATTACCTGTAAAATGCTTGATCAAAAGCTAAAGATAGAAATGCTTATAAATGAAGATAAGTAAGCAAGAGACAAATTACAGCAATACTAAAAGGATATGGACACTATTTCCCTGGGGTCTGTGAAAAACACAGCTAAAGTCAGTCTTCAGAGAAGCATGTGAGAGTCAGGGCTACATGAACATCTCAGATGAGTGACTTTGATATATCACAAAGCACTGGGTCTATTTTTGTGTCTGAGGCTGCATGAAGTTCTAATCTGCTTAGATCTGATTGGCTGGCCCTTTGATTGCTCTATTCATCTGTTCATGTAAAATCTCTTTTGTGCCAGGGCTTTCTGACTATCCTCATAACCCAGCAATCATCCTAGCTATATCAAGCAGGATAATGTGGCTTTGCTTTAAGCTGAGATACTCCACAAAGCATAAGCAGGAGATTTAAATTCAGCTGAGGTTTCTGAAAGTTAAGAACACAGCAGGAGTTACCATTTAGGCAACAAACACAAGGTTCTGGTTTAGCTTTTCCTCCAATTGCAAACATAATACTTTCATGTTTCTTAGATCCTTTTCGTTAGGCCAGACCTTCCATGCCAACCTTTCCTAGACTCATCCTCATCCCAAGATTCTAAATGGGGTGGTAGCTGGTAGCTGACAGATGAAATACTTTAATGCTCATCCTCTGTAACCACAGCATCCCAGGAATTAGCTCTTGTTACATCTGCCAGTAAGTAGCACCATTCTATGCACTGCTAAGAATCAACTTGTTTCCAGAAGTCACATGCTCATGTCCTAAGCCATCATATAACTCAGTTTTTGTTGCTCACAGAGAAAAGCCACTAATGCAATGTGCCACTTAATCCAGGCCCAGTGAAAAATTCCCACTGACCTTTTACTCCTATCTGTTGCCTAGTCACTCTCACACCCTTGCAGAGACCTAAGACACCTCGGCTGACTCACACCCCCCTGAGTTAAGGGGTGATGGCAGAAGCATATGAGGAAGTCAGTTGACTTCTTGACCCCACCCAATCATTTGGTGGCTGTCACAGGGATACCAAATGTGAAGCAGAAGGTTGTCAGAGATGAGCTGGGCTCCGAGAGAAGTTCTGAGGGCAAGGCAGAGCTGAAAGAGTCTCAAGGGATCCATCCATCTTCTCGAGAAGTCTTGTGATCTGTGCTTGAGGATCAGGTGCGCCATCTTGAGAAACCATCCCACATTCCAAGCAAAATTAGTTTAATGTTCTCACATAAAAAGGTCCCAAGCCAGGTGGAAGATCATTACATGAGCACACACCGTGGAACTAAAATGGTTTGCATGCTGCTGGAAGGAATTTATGGGGAAATTTATTACAGATCCACTTATGTAAATCGAGTCCCCATATGATGAGCTCAGTGAACATAGAAAGGGCAGAAAAGGTTATTTGAACCAAACATCATTATATCTTCACCTTTGAGAAATGAGATATTCTTTATCTAGACATTTTTTTAAAATATTCATTTATTTATGTGTACAGAACTGGGGTACAGGCCAGAGATGCAGGGATGGTGAGAGGATTCACCAGAGAAAGAGTGGGGAGCAGAACAGATAGACTGAAGAAGTACAGCGGGTGGGTCAGGAGAGGTCTGTCTTGCCATGTAGTCACCTCCGGGGTAGGGATCAAACTCGTGTGGAAGTGGCTTTAGCATGTGCTGTGCTTTAACCAGCTGCGCCACCAGGAAGGGCCTATCTAGGCATTCTTATGAGTCCAAGAAGGGGGAAAAGGGCAAAAGGAAAAGAACTAAACTTCCTTAAGGATAACTCCTTTGCCTTTGGGGAAAACCTGTCTACAACTAATTTCTTACGAATTAGGCGAAACTGGGGTGCAGGGTACACGAAGGAAGCTAACACTGGAATGGCACAATGTGGCCAATACCACGGATCTGAGGGGCAGTAGGGTTCCTTGGCATTTCAAATTCTTTCTTTGCCTTCCACTATAATATCTTGGAGACTGACAGTCTTTTTATTCCAAGAGGACCCCAAGACTATGGACAAAGCATGTAACAAGACAGCACAGCAGAATGTGAAAACCTGGAGCTTAAACAGATCCAGTCTACTTCTGGCCTGTCATTTGCTAGCACGTAATTCTAACAATAAAATTACAAAAACTAAACCACCAGATTAGTGGCTCCTGTATTCCTTGCTTCCCCCGACACCCATTTCATTCAAAGTGAAAGCTACTGCACTGACAGACCCAGATGGCCCCATCCCTGCTCTCTGTCCAAGCACAACTGCGATTGTCCCCCTAGCACCACGATGTAACCACGATAGCTTCTGTATTGTTCTTGGACCATGCAGGACAACCCCTTCCTCAGGCCCTTGCAACACTGTTCTTTCTGTCTAAAATGCTCTTCTTCAGATCACACGTTCCGCTGATCTTTACTCATAAATCAGCTCATTGGTGAAGGCTTCCCATTCTAAAATGGAAACTGTCTTCTCCTCATACCTCTCCACCCTGCCCTAGGACTCCCTATTCAACTTGTCCTGCTTCCTTTTCTTTTCTATAACACTCGCCAACTAAAATAACATGTATTCATTTCTTTCTTGCTTAAGAATCCCACACAAGGATGTACACGCCAGAAAATCAGGTTTTTTTTTTTTCTGCTTTATTTACTGCCAGATCCCTAGAATGATTTAATGCCTACATGAGTGGATGCAACTGGCCACCTGCTATATGCCAGGCACTTTACAGTTGCAATTCTCTCTGAGACTCACTGCCAAGTACCTAAGAACAATGACACCCAGGTCTTGATTTAGGGCAAATCAACCTTTTATAAATTCAGGTTTCTTTAAACTCAGTTAATTATACCCTTATAATAACACACGGTATTTAAGCCACATAACAGAAAGTAAACTTCTATCAACCGCTTGTTTTCAGGAATTCTCTTCCAGCTATCTAGTCCTACATAATTCATTTTCCAAAAGTTTGGCTTGTAACAACATCTTATTATTTCTCACTTTTGTGGTCAAGAATTCTGGCAAGTGACTGCTGGGTGATTATTTTGTTCCATGTGGTACTAATGGAAGTTACTTAGTGAAATTCAGAAGTAAGATGGGGTCATCTGGGGGCCAGTTCTGCTACACTCACTCATCTGATACAAGAGAGGTGAGGAGAGAAGGGACTAGTGACCAAGTGATGCTTCGGATTTATGGTTAGTAAAGCATACCAGAAAGCAATCTAGAAAAAGAGTTCCAATATATTTTGAGCAATGGTAGTGTGACTAAAATGGCAGTCAGCATTTGAAAACATTAACACATTCATATTCAACTTTATATGCTTCTAGAAACAAAACTTTCATAACTTATTGTCACATTTCACATACTTAAGTTTTTAAAAATAACTGTCAGAGAAGAAAAATAGTCTCTAGGTATCAAATCTCTAGAACTTAATTTTGTGGACATAGGATCAAAGTCAGCTGAGGTTACCTTTAAATTTAGCCATTGGGAAAAAATAAAAGATACTTTAAAACTTTGCAGAGAATATTTCATACAATAAATATCATTACTATAGGTTCTATTTTATACTGCTTTGGAATGCTAAATGTTCATAAATTTGCACACATATATGCTGCACTTTCTATGAAACTTCATTACGTGAATATATACAAGTGTTTCACACAAAAACACTGTGAAATAAAATGTGTGAAAACAAAAAAAATTTTAAAAATCTTTTTTTTGGGGGGGGGAAGGGAGGGTAAGAACAAAGAGGAGAAGGAGCATGATGGACTGTGGTGATGGATTATGGACCCTTTGGCGGGAGGTACACTGCAGAGATAATAACTGATGGGGGTATCTTAGGACTACTCAATTAGAAATAGATCAATATAAATTTAGATACTGTTTAAGACTAAGCATTAAGTTGCCAAGAACCCAACACAACAATATAATAATGAATGACTAAAGGACATGACAATAAATGTCTAGCAGAGTCTCTTTGTCTACTTTAGAGGTGGGTACACTTTATATTATCTAAAACTAAGTCAAAAAAATATGATGACTTCTTAAGAACACAAAAAATCCTATTTTCAAGAGCAGAACGACAACCTTACCTCCCAAACCTTTCCTTCCAATAATGAGGGGATATGACTCAAGAAAATTAGAGAAACCAAGTTCCCTCAGCCAGTTTTTTAAAAGTGTAATTCTGACATGATATTTTTTAGAAGTGTCCCCCAAAATTGCCCATGAAAACTTTAAACAAATGAAGCTCTTGTGTCTTCCAAGTAGCATCTAAGCATGTTCTTTCATTTATTCAAATAACATAAGTTGTAATAATGTAGCACTTGACAAGACAATAGATTGAATGCAAAATGGTGCACCTGATGTATGTTTCTGAGAGTGAACAGATTCACAGGAGTACTGGGGAGAAAAAAGAGAAGGTATGTTCATGCAATCATAGCAGCTCAGTGACCCTATGGGCCAATAGCCCACCAGGTAGTTAATTCCTTTCTCCCATACCTTCATGAGGAATCCTCTTAGTTCCTTATTTGCACACTTGTATAAAAATTGCATGTTTATTGAAGTTTACGGTCTTTGACATTAGAATAGGAATTCTTCCCTTTGATAGAAGCATGTGTCATTTTGAAATTTATCTATTGATGCTGAATTTTAGCAACATTCATAATAAAGAAAGCCCAAATAACAGCAATTTTTATGTCAGCCTTCTTCTAAATGCTACAGACATATGTACTGATTCTTTTAATCCTTAAAGTAGCATGTAGCCCCATTATTATCTCTATTTTCAATGAAAACTTAGGGTTCAGTGAGCTGAGAAATCTACCTCCGCCAACAAAGGTGAAGTTGATGTTTGAATCCAGAATGTCTTTTCAGAGCTGACACACTTGATAACATGCTAAAGTATATCCATGAAGATATCATCAATTTGGAACTATATCCATGAAGATATCATCAATTTGTTATCATCTAAGCTGATAAATTATAGATTCAGTAATAAGTTTGTATATAGACCATGCCATACTATGAAATATGGACTCACTCCATGCTTTCTTCCAAAAATGCATCCCCAGTGCCTGTGAGGATGCCTGTTCTATATGCCAGGGACTGACTCTTGAATTAATAATTCATCCTTTACCACAACACTGAATTCTAAACTCCTTTATGCTCCTGCAAATTCAATACAAGCTTCAAGAGCTAAAGAATCTTCATTGTTTATACTAGTAGATCTCAATCTCTGAGAACAGTAATTGGCACAAGGTAGGCATTTAATAGCTTTTTGTTGAATGAATGAATTGATGACTAAGAGACATCTTAAATGTGCCATAGCCAAAATAAAGACTCAATCTTCTCCTTTAAAAGTTTGTTCCGCCAGGGATCATGCTTAGTGAAATAAGCCAGAAAGAAAAAGAAAAATATCAGATGGCTTCACTCATAGCAGGAGCATAAAGGACCAGGGGGAAAATATAATAATAATGAACAACTTTATACCAGAGATATTTTACAGGGGTGGAGTGGGGAACAGGATCAAAAATAGGGAGGGGGGGCAGGGAAGTGCACTGGACTATGGTGATAGCACAAGGGTGATTTGATGATGGGAAGCTCACAGGGATTACAACTGAGATGGAAAAAGACACAAAATGATGTAAAAATAAACTATTATAATATTGAGAAAAACGTTTGTTCCTCCCCTATATTTAATTCATCTTCCCCATAGCTTGGCCCAAACCCTCAGGGTCCCAGTTGCTCTTTGTGTCACCCCTAAAGCCACTCTATTATCAAGGAGTGCTCTATTTACAAAGTGCATCCCTCATCCCCCATCTCCAGATAGCCCTTAATTCCAAGCCATGACCATCTCTTACCTCTCTCCTCCTTATTAGTCTATCAGTCTTGCATTTTTATTCTTCCCCAGGCCTAACTCTTAGACTCTACTCTTTTTTTTTTTTTTTTTTAAGATTTATTGATGTATGCATACAGAACTGGGGTGCAGACTAGAGGTGCAGGGGCAGTGAGAGGATTCACCAAAGACAGAGTGGGGAGCACAACAGGCCAACTGATGAAGTACACTGCTGAGGGGAGCAGCGGGCAGGTCAGGAGAGGTCTGCTGCGCCATGTGGGTCACCTTCAGGGGTGGGGTTTGAGTTCTTGGTGAAGTGGCTTTAGCTTCTTAGTGCTGTGCTTTAACCCACTGCACCACCAGGGAGGGCCCTTAGACTCTATTCTTTGCTCAACACATCTTTTTCTATCTAAAGGACTGGTCATTATACTCTGAACCAGATACAAACTCCTTACTTTTTAAAAGGCCCAGTGTGAACTGTCTTCTCCTACATTTCTCACATTCTCTACACACTGGCCACACTTTCATTCATTCTATTGTTTTAACACTCAAAGTCATTCCTACTGCTGCACTATGTGGACAGTTTAGTAAAAATATTACACATTTGCACATGTATAGGCATGAGAGAGAAAAAGTGTGAGTGTGTGTGTATGCACATGCACAATATTCTAACCTCCTATTTAGAGGCTTAACTGCAATTTAAAGCAACTGTATAAGATCTCAGTTTTACCAGAATAGGCCACTAGAATATGATGGATGTTATCAAGAATCATTATATTAAAGCACTGGTCAGTCACTTGGCATTTAAAATACTGTTACCTTATAGCCAAATTAGTTACCAAGAGATATTAGAAGCCTCTCCTTGGCAAACTAAGCTCTCTGGAAGTTCCCCCAATGCAAACTGCACACCCAAGACATGTCCCAAGCCTTACCACCCAAAGTGCCCCCACAAAAGGAGAAATTTCAAAAGACTTTCTAAGGAAGAAGAAACTTGGTTGCTCTACCCAAAGATTCTATCTCAGGTTGAGGAGGTAACAAGAAGGGATAGCATTCTTTCATGCTTATCAAATGACTATCCTAAATAATGTACACTCAAAAGAAAAGGTGTGGCATTGCTCTGATACATGAGTTGCTATGAAGTACTATATCCATTATCTACTGTTACAGCATTGCTGTGTCACGAACAGCCATAGAGTCTCTGACTTATAACTGTATCTACTATATCTATTACGGTGGGTGTGAGGTCAAATAGGGGTCAGCTAGCTTTTGGTTGATGTAACAGGGGCTCTCTGCTATATGCGTCTCTCCTCTTTCCTGAGGTTTTATCCAGGCAATTCTCATGGCAATGCTATGAAGCAAAAACAAGCAAGCCCAATCTCACAAGTGCTTTTTAAACCTCTGTTCGCAAAAGCCCCACTGGCCCAGAGCAGTACTTTGCTGGAGCTGGATCTTCTAGTGTGCGAGAGCCAATTGTTAAATATGCAGAACCTTTGTGGGTTAGCTATTATATCACTGGTAAGTTGAAATAAAAACAATCTGCACATGCTACAAATCAGAATTCCCTCCCCCCCCAGAGAACTGGTGTACTACTGGCCCAAGGAAATCACATGGCTGATGTCAGAGTGAAGGGTAAGCCAGAGCTCCCCGCCCAGAGGGCAGGGTTCTATAAAGTAACATGGAAAAGGGAGTGAACTCAGGATGGAGAAGAGTCAGGGCCCACTTTTGGAATTTATCACAGGTACTCAACGGTGCCAGAACTAAAGTTCTTTTCCAGGCTTCTCTAGGTGTGGGAGCAGTCAAGACTCTTTTTATTGTTACTTATTTTTTATTTTTTTATTAGTCAGGTCACTTGAAGTCTCATGCTCATTCTTCATTCTGGCAACCTTTCTTCTCATAAAGATTCATGTGGTCTTGGATGCTAAAAGAACACTTTAAGTCCTTCCAAGGACTATGCCTAATAAAAATCAGGAACCTGTTTCTAGTGCCTGCAAGCTGTAGGGCTGAGATCTCAACTGTTGAAGCGATGGAAAATTAGCTGGGACAACTGAAAGGTGGAATCCATCCAAAACCAAGCAAATTTGAGTGTTCAAGCAGGGAGGAGAGCTTGCGAGGAGAGCTTGCCGTTGGCTGACTGAATCCTCTAGATAACCCATGGAGGTAAGTGCAGGAAATAGAGAAACGTCAGGTGAATCTTCCCCACCATAATGCCTGAAGACTGTCTATCTCATTTGTCAGTAAAATTTGCATGCAATTTGTCAGGTAAAGTATTAAGCTGCTTCTCTACCAACTTAATATAGTATATTACATAGTGAACAGGAAGTGTTTTAAGGCTTTGGTGGTGGGAGTGGTGTAGTGACATCCATCTGAGCAGGTGTGAGCCCATACTTCTGAATCATTTACAGTGTGGTAAGCCAATGTTACCTCAACAACCAAAAACTGAAGTAAAAGAAATCGTTAGTCTAAGAAAATTAGAATCAAATGTGAAAAATATCATTACTGCATAAAGATGAAAAATAAAAGGGATTTTACAAGACATTCTCCCCACTATAACTAGAGGGCATAAAAAACAAGGGTGAAGTTTGTGGGGAATAAAACATTCTATAGTTAACTATAGCACATTATAGTTAATATATACTCCACGAGGTTTACCTTACTTAAAATGCCTTATAATTGCAATTTCAAAAATTAAAATAAAATGACCCTACCCTCTGCTGCCCCTGGGTTAGGTGGTGACGGGACGCAATGTGTTACAGGAGACAGAAACACAGAGTGCTGTGGCCCAGAGTACAGGGAAATGGCTTTACCCTGGTTGTGCCTCACACTGCCAAAGGACTTGCAGTGACGAAAAAAAAAAAACACATATATATTCCGCAAATAAATTTTAAAATAGTGTATACCTGTCTAGTTGGAGCTGCTATAACAAAAATACCAGATCCTGGATGTTTAAACAACAGAATTTATTTTCTCGCAATTTTAGAGGCTAAGTGCAAGATCATCACGTCAGTATTCAGTATATTTGGGTTATGATGAAAAACACTCTTTCTTGTTTGCAGGGTTCCTAGTTTCTCCTTCTTATGTCCTCAAATAAGAGAGACAGCAAGAACATTCTGATGTCTCCTCTCATGGGGACATCAATACCATCATGACCACGCTCTCTGCCCCAATGACCTAATTGTAGCCTCCCAAAACCCCACCTCAAGCTCTATCTTCAGTGTCTACATCAATACCTGGCACATAACTGCCATTCAGTATTTGTCAAATGAGTGAATAGCTAATTCTGAAAAGCTGATATCCTGTCAGTCTATGTAAAAATTCTGCCATCATGTTGATTTTATGACTGGTAATAGCTTCTAGAATGTAAAAAGAATTGCTTCCCCTTATTATAAATTTGGTTGCAAACCAATAAATTTGTTATGTGATGTTTTATATGTTGTCCCATTATTCTAAACAAATTGCCAGCTTAAAAATGTAATGTTAATTTATTTATTATTTAGTATATCTCATACAGCAAAAAATAACTTTGCTATAAATAGAACAAAAACCTAGAAAGTCTATCATGTTTTGGAAAGCAACTTAAATTTTCTGGTTTTTTTCTTTAAATCCATCCCTAACCATTGTAATTAAGTAAAAACTATCCCCTTTGTCTTTCCTGTTTGATTTTAGTTAGAGTGAAGTAATGATACTAACCAATAGGTGATCATGTAAACGTCTATGATGCCAGGTTCCATTTTATGAGTTTGGAGCGAATCAAGCAGAATAGTAATTGTGACTTGTGTAGCTTTTGTTTATAAAACAAGTCTCTGCCAATTATCAAAAGCAAAATTATCAGAATATGGAGAGGGTGAACTCATCATTTTGAATAAATCCTGCATTTCTAGGTTTTAGAGATATAAAGAAAAACAGTAGATCTTTCAAGTGAAAACAAACTCCCAATAAACTGGAGAAATAAGTGTAATGACAGACACAAATCTCACAAATTTGGGGATCTAAAGATTGAGGAAATATTAACCAAAAGATAAGTGTAGGGGTTTTAAGCTGATGGATCTAAAGTAATCCTAACTGTAAATCTTCCATCTTTTGCTTGAATTATTTCACATGCAATTTTCACTTTCATCATTTTGTATAGCTTCTGGTATCACTGATATCTCTCTCTCTCTCTCTCTCTCTCACACACACACACACACACACACACACACACACACATCTCTAAACCTCCTAACAAGAAGCTTCCTTACCCCACACAATTTTCTCCCAAATAAGCCCATTCTGCATCCAACAACAAATTCTCAGTTTCTCAACTGGAAAATGGGTATGATGATAATCCCTGCTCACATAAAAGCATTAACAAAACAAAATGAGCTAAAGCATGTTATTGCTTAGTCCAGTATTTGGCATGCAAAGATGACTAAACAAATATTTGTCATTATTTTTACTGTTGGTGTTGTCAGTAAGACAGTTTTACTTAAATACATCTGCTAAAATGACTGAGTTCAGGCTTTTGGCAGGCCACTAGGGAGAAAACTGAGAATGTACAGTTCATGTTGGGGATTGAAACATCTAGAATAAATACTTTGTATAAGGTTGGTCCTATATATGAGGCTAACTGACTGAGGTATTCTAAAACAGAGCATAACCCAGAAGAGCTGGAGTGAAAAGGATTTTAACTGGGCCATTTCAGCACTACCCAGTGGCTTCTCTCTCTGTCACAACATGAAATTAATTTACTTAACATATACTGATTATATACCTACTGTGTACTGTACCCTAGCTAAGGTCTTGGTTGTAGGAAAACCATATTAAACCAAAAATAAAAAGTCCTACCCAGATGAAGCTTACATTCTCAGTAAGAGGATATACAGGAAATTCAAAAAATAAATAAGTAAATACTTATTTGCTTTTAGAAAGTGTTGTGGAGGAAAATAATGCAGGATATATAGAGAGTAAGTGAGAGGAACAGTGCTAGTTAGGGGGGTGGGTAGCAATTTTAAGTAATTTTGTCAGTGTAGGTGTCTGGGTGGAAAGGTCATATAGAACAGAAGGACAAAGAAACATACATAGCTGGAAGAAGAGTGTTCCAGGCAGGCGCAGCAACCAGGGGGGGGAGAAGATGCCTGTGTACTTCACAGAAAAGGAAGCCAGAGGGGCTACAGCAATGAGCCAGGAGAAAAGCTATAAAGGATAGGTGATGGAGGGTAGTGTGTACTATGTAAAAATGTTGACTTTTACTTTGTGAGAGATAGGAAGCTATCTCTCATGGCACTGAGAAAAGCAGAGAAAAAATATTAATTCTGTTTTTAAGATTATCCAAGCATGATGTAAAATAAACCTATTAATATTTTCCTCTTCTAAAAATCCAGGAGTTTATGAATGGGCAGCCAATCTGCTAAGGATTCCATTGTATCAACAATGTAAGTAATTAGAGTTTCAGATTCAGATGTTTAAATTTCCAGAGCCCACTGAGATATATGAACTTATAGATCTTGGGAGACTTGGGAGAGGAGAGTTCTGGAATGTGGAGGTTGTTGCAACAACAAAGGCTACTTTAGAGACACAGCAACTTAAAAGATATCAACTGTTGTGAGAACAACCAGAAATAAAATTAAATGTAGGATGTTGTGATGGTCAATTTTATTTTATTTCTGTATTGCATTATATTTTATTTATTACATATATATATATATATATATATATATATATATACACATACATACACACACACACACACGTGTGTGTATGTGTGTGTATTCTTCATTTTGTACATTTTTTCATCTTGGTTGTAATCCCCGTGAAGTTTCTACCACCAGTGTACCCATGTGCCATCACCATAGTCCTGTGTACTCTTGTCAACTCAGTTAATTTTTCTCATCAACTTGTCTGGCTATGGGGTGCACAGACCAACATTATTTCTGAGTGTATGTGAGAGTTTCAGGATAAGATTAGCACTTAACCTGGTGGACCCAGTAAAGTATGTCCTCCCAGTGTGGGAATCTCATTCAATCTCCTTTCAGGGTCTGAATAAAACAAAAGGCAGAGGAAAGAGGGATTTTTTTTTTCCACCTCTCTCTTGAGCTGACACAACTCATTGCATCTTCTCCTGTCCAAAGGCTGAATTAATTATACCACAAGCTTTCCTAGAGCCTCAGTTTATAGATGACAGATCATGGAAATTTTCAGCCTCCACAACTTCATGTACCAACTCCTCATAATCCCTCTGTGTATATAGATTATAGACAAAGTACAGATTATAAATGTAGATATAGATACAGATCACCTTTGGGTTCTATACTCTGGAGAACCCGGACTAAACCCCATGTGTACATGAAATCATGGAATTATGAAAAGCATAAGTGGAAGGACATAGAATAACCACTACATTTTGGTGTTACCTTTCAATAACGTATCACTAACACATGGAGCACTGCTCCGACTCTACCCACAGGGACGATATTATTAATTACTTGCAAGAAGGAGAAGACTGGTCACCAGTGGAACCTGCCCATCCTGCTGATAGTTCAGACTGCTGGCGCTATTTACCACAAAAGCATGGGTGAACAGGTGGTGGGAATTCTATGGGGACTAGAGAGGAGATAGCAAACATTGTATGAAAAACTAACAATTATATAAGATATAGATAAATAAATGCATTATACTTTAAAAAGAAAAAGTCTCCAATTTACCTGTTGCCACACATATGCACCTAGAGCACACAACTACAAAATAATGGGGCTTTCATCTGCTTTCTTGGCACTCATTTTACTGTTTGATCCTCCACCTCAATTTTGTTTAAAAAGACCATTTGAGTAGAAATGTAGAGAAGTGGAAAATACATAAGCCTTCTACTTGAAAGCAATTCAATGAGTCATTAGATGTGTGACTTCAGGCAAGTTGCTTAGTATCTCTTCCTCATCTGTAAAATTGGACTAAAAATACCATAGTCCAGGTGCTATGAGGATAAAATGAGATCTTGCAACTGTGACAATAGGTGCTCAAGTGCCTGGCACCCTGTATGCATCTCTTAAGTTTGAGCTGTTATGATGGAATCAGTGGGCATTGTTTTATGTGGTACAAGAGAGAACACTGCCATAGTAAATATCTTCTGCCTATTAAAGGATTCAGATCAGTGATCTGCAGAGGATTAAAAAAAATCTGGGCCCTCCCTGGTGGCACAGAGGGTTAAGACACTGCACTAAGAAGCTAAAGCCACTTCAGCAAGAGTTCGCTCTCCGCCCTGGAGGAGATCCACATGGCACGGCAGACCTCTCCTGACCCGCCTGCTGCTCCCCTCAGCAGTGTTCTTGTCAGTTCTGCCTGTTCTGCTTCTCACTCTGTCTGGTGAATCCTCTCACAACACCTGCACCTCTAGCCTGTACCCCAGTTCTGTATGAATAAATAAAGAAATCTTTTTTAAAAATCTGAAATAAGCAACCTTTGTCACTTTTGGGTCCATTACCATATATGCTTTTCCACATTGATTCTCAGGACCACAAAGGATCTTGGAGAAATACAATATATCTTAATAATAATAATTTTAAAAATGGAGTCAGCATTTAAATGATGCTTAAGACTTGTTGAATAGTCTGTTGCTACAGAGTCAAAATTAGTGGCCATCTCTGTAATATATTATAGTAATACCTCATGTTTATATAGATCTAAACAATTTAACATTTATATGACCCGCAAACTTTAAAGAAGGCTTCCTAGGACTATCAACACTTGATGCCAGGTAATTCTGTGTTGTGGAAGGTAATTCTGTCCTGTGCATTGACATATGTTTAGCAGCAGTTGTGGCCTCTTCTCATTAGATACCAGTAGCAACCCATCCCTGCCCCCCAAGCAGTTCTGACAACCAAAACATCTCAAGACATTGCTAGATGTTCCCAGGGCAGTAAAATTTACTCCTGGTTGAAAACAACTGCTCTTGGCCCTCCCTGGTGACACAGTGGGTTAAAGCACAGCACTAAGAAGCTAAAGCCACTTCAGCATGAGTTCAATCCCTGCCTGCCCCAGAGGTAATCCACATGTCAAGGCAAACCTCTCCTGATCTGCCCTCAGCAGTGTACTTTGTCAGTTGGCCTGTTCTGCTCCTCAGTCTGTCCTTGGTGAAACTTCTCACCACCCCCTGCACCTCTAGCCTGTACCCCAGTTCTGTGTGCATACATAAATAAATCTTAAAAAAAAAAAAAAGACTGCTCTTGAGATAGCACAACTGGCACACAAATAAGTTCAGAGAAGTTAAGTAACTTTTCCCTAAGACCCAAGAGCTAGTAACTGGCAGAACTGGGGAGGGGAAAGACCAAACAAACAAGCACATGGAAAATATATAAATATCCCGCCTGTTAATATGGTGAGTTTTCCATTCACCCCTCTGCTAAATGAAGGTGAGTTTCATTCTTTCTTATGCCCTCTTGGAAGATAAAAATTAATGTTGGCCTGAACTTGTAAAGCCTATTAAGGTCAACTGTTGCAAACAGGTTGTACACGAAATAACAGTATTTTCATAACAAGATAAAAAAATGTGTGAGTTCACTCTATCTATTAAGTGAAAGCATTTGGAGGAAAATAAGCCACAGGGTATTTTGTATACATGCTTGAGTGGTTCCTGACCCCCTATATATTAAAGTCACATTCCTCCAGTACACAAATTGTCAGCTAGCTCAATAAAAGCAATTCTGTTTAGCACTATGAACTTAAAGCTTTTTTTAATACAAATGACCTATGTTTTTCCTAAGAAGTGTTTCTAGATGTTTGGCTCAACTGTTCAACTAGTCAGAAACTACTTAAACAATCAGTAGATTCAGGAAGTCATAATGATATGAGTGTAGATAAGAATGAAAAGACTGAGAGAAATAGAAATGAGCTTTGACTTTGTGAAGGTGAATGATGCTATCTTGAGTGAAAAGCTAACTTAGTCAGCCCACTGGAGATGGAAAAGGTGTTGGATTACTTGAAATGTGTGTTTTCATGTGACCCATAAGGTAAAGACATTCTTCCTCCAGGTTCCCTCTATAAGGAAGAATTTTGCATACAAGTAACCACCTTGCATTAATGGAAAGTCTTTCCTATCTTGTTTTTCTCATTTCTTGTCTGTGAAATTATAGCAGCTTCTGGAAAGCATAAGAAAGACCCAATAAGCAAGAAATGAATCAGCCAAAACCTGAGTGATCTTCCAGTTGGCAAAAGATCCAGAAATAAAATAATTTTTAAAAAAAGTAAACAGACTGACAAAATCAGGCCCAAAGGAAAAGGGTAAATGTAATATCCCATCTATCTTAAACTGTTACATCTACATCACCACTGCTAACATGCAGTGACCTTGGATTACCAGATCCAGCATATCATGAACTGTACTTCCTAACTGGAGGGGCAGCTGAGAAAGAGTAAGACAGATATAGACAGGGAGGGGAACTAAAGGGGAAGGGGACTTGGAGGAGACATGTGGAGGGGGACGTAGGTGGAGGTATTTGGAAGAGATTCTTGGAAGAGACACACGGAACACACTTAGGAAATCTAAGTGGGAAAATGGTCTTGGTGGGGAAATGGCAGCTGTTATTCTGATGAGCTATGTCTTCCATCTGAATCTCTCCTTTTGCCCTAGCTCTTTGGAATCTGCCTAACCTCTTATTGGTGGTTCCCTTCCAGAATGTAACTTAGACTTGTAGCAAGCTTTTAAGTCTCAGTGGTTCTGCTTCAGACCAACTCTGTTTGGGTGGGTATTTACCCATGAAGATATGGGTAAAATGGGAAGTCTTATTGAGAAACTATCGTTTAGAATCACCCTTTCTCCTTTCTCTCTCTCTCTCTCGCTCACACACACACACACACACACACACACACACACACATTATATTAAACATTTTTAAAATCTACTAAAAAATATTTCATACTACAGTCTGCTTCTTTTGCCTTCATGCATGTTGATGGATGGACCCCCTTTTAGAGTACACACCAATTAACAGTTTGGGGAAACTGGTTGTCAGCATGTCTCTCAGTCACATGCTAATAAGACCTCATGGTAAAGCCCACTTCGCAAGTTAGAAATTATTCTAATATGCTAACACTCTAAAGTGATGCCTAATCATTTGGCACAATCACAACTGAGTTATTTAAAAGACACGTGCCTCTCTGTAATGTACTGGATTTCTCCGAGTCTCAATTTTACCATCTGTACATTAGGGATAATATGGCTACTATCAGGAGTAGAAGAGATTGTGTAAAAAAAAACAGCTTAGCATACTACCTGGCACAAGGAAATCACTCTGTAATCCTCTTTCCTTTTCCAAATCCAAACTGGAACAAAGAAAGCCAAGCAAAATATGATTTTTGCTTTTAATATGCAAACTTTTCCTTTATTCTCTTCTAAGGACACTATATATTTAGCACTGAAAGTGGGTCTGAGAGAGCTCAGTTCTCCCAGCAAGACCCCAAATGCTGTAGCAGTGGTGTTGCAGCAAAGGGAATGGGTTCTCCTTGCTGGGGGCAGGGGTCGAGGGTTGGGTAAGGAGACGCTAGTACACACCCCAGTGTCCAGGCTCAGCTCAACCTGGGGAGGTCAGACCAGATGCAACAGGGAAGCAGATCAGATACAGTGGAGCATAAAGCTGAGGGAGGTACATCAGAGGCCAATATCAGAGATGAGAAAATATATCAGGCAGCCTACACCTCCAGCTCAGGGAGAAGGAAGAAGAACCTTAGGCAACACTGTGTTCCAGATAGTAGAGCCTGTGTTTGATGCTTGCCTTTCCAGAGCTAAAGACAACTGTCATTCAGTGGCTTCATAATTTTCAGTGACTGAGATGAAGAGATTTATGAATTGCTCCTTACAAATCAGAACTTTTCCCAGTGAACTGTACTCTCCATAGGCCTCTGATAAAGAATCATCCCTATTTTGAAAAGAAGGGGACAATCAAATATTTACAGATATTATTATCCTCTCTCCTTTCACTTAATTGAATAAGAATCATGC
>NW_004567107.1:40214504-40217518 GCF_000260355.1 Condylura cristata | reverse complement strand
CCTATTTTGAAAAGAAGGGGACAATCAAATATTTACAGATATTATTATCCTCTCTCCTTTCACTTAATTGAATAAGAATCATGCTTCTAAAGGTGAGGATGGGCCTTTCTGTTCTGGTCATACAAGTCCAGAGAGCTCTAAAGGAACACAGAGTTGACCCCATATCACTGAAATGCAGACACATTCATGGGGATTACACAGTATTATGTGGGCAGGGCTGAGGGATACATGCACCTCAGAAGACACCCAGGAACTCTCAGGCAACCTCTGAAAGGGCCTTAGAGGAGAGTGTCCTTGGAACACTTGAGACAGAGCCTACCCCCATGAAGGTGGCAATTACTACTCCTTCTCTGTCTGCAGTGATGCCTCCCTTGGGCCAAATCCATATGGAAGTAGAGAGCATGAGCTCACAGACAGTACAGTGCACAGGAAACAGTCTCCAACACGCAGCCTTGTAGAATAGGGTAGAGACGGTCATAGGAGACACGATGTGGATTGCGAGGGGAAATTAGCCAGAAAGGGCCATCTCTAGGATAGTCACTCCAGAGACATCCTAGCTGTGGAACTTGGGAGGAACCCTCCTCTAAGGGATCCTCTGACACTGTAAGGTTTTCTGGGAACACAGCTAAAACAGTGGCCAAAATTAGGCAGATACTCAAGCAAGACGAGAAGAGCAAAGAGGCATGAGGAACACGTTATGAGGGACTATCACCAAAAGAGAAGCTAACAAGAAGACACACAAAAAGAAACAGCCTTTCCAAAAGTAAGCCATCCTGCAGCCCCTATGTCATATAAAGAAAAATTACGCAGGACATTAAGTGCCTTATAGATGTGGACCAAAAAATGGCCCCAGAAATGATGTTATACACATAAGCCCCTAGATTCCCACCCATCTCTAACAGAGCTGTAAAGAATTACAGATAAGGAGAGAACAGAGCAGGGCAGTGAATGGTTACAAGTGTCAACCAGAAGGGTGGCAGGCAGCCCGAAGCCCAGGGAAAGGAGAGAAGAGGTTGCAGCTTTCTGTCCCTGCCATCTCAGAAAGGAAGATGAACACCTGCTGCTCCCGAGCCAGGAGATGATCAGTGCTTCACTTATACTGGCAAGTCATTTAGTTTTATCTGTACAGTCTCAAGGAACTATTTTTTATTTTATTTTATATAGATTTTACATCATTCTTCCTTTTTGTACAACATATGCTTTCTCCTTATGGGCGTAGTCCCCATAGAATTCCCACCACCAATTCACCCGGGCACATCACCATAGTCCTTGTGCTCTTCCTGCCCCTGTTTAGATCCCTTGCCTTCCCCTCCCCTGCAGATAGTCTCTGATTTCCCCAGCAACTATTTTTATCCCTGTTTCACAGATAAAGAAACAGAAGTAGAACTCACTGGTTATTAGCACAGAGCCAAAGTCATGGTCCCAGGATTCTTTGCTATGTTATGTTAGGCAAGTTAATTAACTCCTCTATGCCTGTTTTTTCAACTGGGAAATAAGGTTAATAAATGCTGAAAAATCTTTGTAAGGTAACATATGCACAGTGTTTGGCACATGGTAAACACACAATAAATGCTAGTTGCAGGTATTGGGTATTGTCTAGATGCATACTGCTAGTATATAGGAGATCTTGGATTTCCTTCCAGACTTTCCAACTTCAAA
Organism: Condylura cristata; assembly: GCF_000260355.1. Classification (NCBI taxonomy): domain Eukaryota; kingdom Metazoa; phylum Chordata; class Mammalia; order Eulipotyphla; family Talpidae; genus Condylura; species Condylura cristata. Next base: position 40,215,859 of record NW_004567107.1, on the reverse strand, counting down.
ACTATGAATGTTCTCACCATGGTACCACACTGGCACTCTGTCCCAAGTGGCACAGTTGACTCAGGGCATAGAGGCCTCACAGCACCACAGGTTTGCGGAAACTCCTTCTCCCAGCTCCAATTCCAGATTCCCCAAGGAACATTGAGATGATTCTTTCTGGTCCCCAATACCTTTAGACATGGAGAAGAGAGAACTGATAGACTGGCATAACCTGGAGAAGCTCAAGGTTATAGAAGATAAAGTGCCAAGTGCACTGTCTGGTTTAGAGTTATACTCTCCACTCTTATCTGAGTTTGGCTCCACACACTGGTTTTCTGCACACAGCTACCTTATGTGTAACAGTCTTGAAGCTCTTTCCTCAAGCAAAAATCACAAAAGTAGTGGCACTCTGTCCTGTCTTCTGAGAGCCTATTGCCTCTCATCTCCTGGCTTCTTCATCCAAGAACATGTGTCACCTCATGCTGTCTTTTGTGGTATCACGAAAGCCTGAACTGAGTGAGTCCCAGGTTCTAGGGGGCCTGTTCTTTTCCCATACTCTGGGCCATCAGTCTTAAATCTGACTTTTTACTATAAATCATATTATAAAGTGCCCTGTCTTACAAGTTGCACAAGGAGAGTCTCTGATAAATTCTGACTGTAGAAACACACTTGCTAGAGATGGGTTATCTGTGTCCCACCCCCAATTCAAATCTCCCCAATATGTTCGGTATTAGGAATTAGGGTCCTAGGAAGTAATTAGATCATGAAGGTTGGAATGAATGAGATTAGAGCCCTTATGAGAAGAGACAGGGCAGAAATTATCTATCGCTTTCCTTCACTTCAGTTTAAGAAAGCACAAGCTAAAAAGAGTGCCAGACACTGGATCTGAAGAAGCATTGATCTCAAACTTCTCAGTCTCCAGAAATAAGTTTCTGTTGTTTAAGCATGTAGGCCACAGTGTTTGGTTGCAGTAGCCCAAGCTGACTAAGATGGATGAAAGAAGGGAAGGTGGAGCAAAGGCATTAGCCCTAAAGGACACATCTTGAAAGGTAACTCTAGCAGGTTTTCTAGAACCCTCACAGCTCACTACCTAAGGAACTCCTTACCAGGGAAAGCTACTGCTGAAATTGAGGTACTCTTCCTACAATGTCATCACTGACCATTCAACTCTAGTCTTTCAAAATTAGTAATCCAAAGCATGGTTTGTGATGGCATCAAAAGACCTGAATTTTTTTTTTAAAGATTTATTCATCTGTGAATACAGAACTGGGGTACAGGCCAGAGGCTCAGGGGCGGCAAGAGGCTTCACCAGAGACAGAGTGGGGAACAGAACAGGCAGATCGACGAAGTACACTGCTGAGAGGAGCAGCGGGCGG
>NW_004567107.1:39997402-40214404 GCF_000260355.1 Condylura cristata | reverse complement strand
GGAGCAGCGGGCGGGTCAGGAGAGGTCTGCCACACCATGTGGTTACCTCCGGGGCAGGCGGGAATCGAACTCATGCGGAAGTGGCTTTAGTTTCTCAGTGCTGCGCTTTAAACCGCTGCGCCACCAGGAAGGACCCAAAAGATCTGAATTTTAACCTAAGTCTACCACGTGGTAGTAACTTGGGGAAGTTGAGAAACCACTAAGACTCCGTTTCTTTGCCGCTTAATAGGAATGACATAGTGCTCATAGGGCTACTGGAAGTTTGGGAAAGATATTTCAGCAGAGCTGAAGAGGAAGCCTCTCAAGTTGCTCTTCCAAGGGTCCTTCCCAGGCAAATATCCCAGGAAAGTGACCACAGTATCCCAGGAAAGACAAATAGAGAGGATCCTTGCTTGTTCCTGAGAGGAACAGCTAATGGCTGACCAGTGCAACACTGCAATGAGATAGCTCCATATCTTGGAATGAAACTGAAGTGCCTCTCAGGTATTGGAGACCATCACAAAAGGCACAGAGGAACATGGAGGAGACTCATGTTTCACTGAACAGGAGGTAGAGAGAGACACCTGGAGGCTGTGTTCCAGGGCAAGGGATACAGATAATGACAGGGTTCCCTTCTCAGCCAGAGAAGAGCCAGGAAAGAGCATAAATCAATGTAACAGGAACATGCAGCAGTGCTGAGCTGTGCCCAGTCCCCTCACCCTTGCGACCCATGGTCTGTGAGGGACAGTCACACCAGCGCTAGACATCCCTGGGCCCCCAAGTTCTAAGCCAGCACCAGCAATTTGCCTGTACCCACACCACACCAACTGCAGCTCCTGATGCAGGCTGCTGCCAAGTGCCATGTTGGGTTGGGGTCCGACAGGGCTATACCTGCCTCTCTGCTCCCAGCTCGCATTCACTCAGCTGCCCCTAGCCCCACTGAGCTAGCTGTATCTGCAGCAGGCAGCCAAGCCCTCAGTTTGCCTAGGATGTCATCATCCAGCTCACCCTTGATGTGCAGGCACTGGTCACACAGCAGCTGCAGCTGACAATGTGGCACTCGGTTCTGACTTGCTGGTCTTAGCCAGGAAAACAAGCACCTGCTTCAGTGCCACATAGTAGGGAGGAACAAACTTGGAGCTGTTGGGTGACACTCCCTTGAAAAAGTGGATTTTTCTGAAATCTACCCTGACTGCTTGAACATGGTGGGGAAGGGTGAAGAGGCTACTGGGAACAAGGGGTTCAGTGGAGCCATCATGAAGACTTTTAAAAGCTGAAGCACAGGCAGGCTGTTCTTCTGCTGGATGGCACTGGCTTGCCGGCCAATCCCCGAATCCTGACATCCCCTGTGCTCTTTACCACATGCATGGCCCAGACCCTGTAGCTCATGGCCTCCAGTCTCCTCTTCCAATGCAGCATCAGCTCAGACTTGTCTCTGCACAACAGACACTTTCTGACCAGTGAATTTTCTTTCCTTTTTCTCTCTCTGCATTCTCCCTTTCCCTCACTCCTGGAGTACTGGTCCCTTCCTCTGAGCACAGTAGCCAATGAAAGTCATTTCCTAAGACTGCCCAACAGCATGTTCCTCCTGGGTACTTTACCCACAAAAAATCTGTCAAGCCCAGAGTGAGGCAGAGTGGAGTCAGTGGAGAGGGAGGGTATCAAAGGATGTGGATGCAACTGGCCGAGAAGTTCTGTCAGCCTCCACAAACCTCTGTCTTCTCTATGTCCTCCAAGCTTTAGCACTTACATCTTTATCCAGCCTTGAAAATTCTTACTCCCAAGTCTTGTCCTCCCACGTAAGATGCATTCTCCTGGAAGGCAGAATTTTTTCTCTCTCTCTTAACACCTGGCTCACTGGTCTGACTTCATAAGGGAAATGCTGATTCTAAGAAGTTTCCACTGATACTGAGAGTTTCAAGTTACATTATAGGTAGTGTTGACCAGGGCGCCCTTTAAAAGCAACAGAATTATTATTTAGAATGTTACTTTTGACCGAAAGATTTGAATTTGTCCTGAAACATTTTCTAAAAAGGGATCATAAATCTTATCATTCAAAAACCTTCTCAGTCCTTGGAACCACGCTGGTAGTTTGTGATTAATTGAGCCCCTCCCCCCAACAAATTTGGTAATTAAGCAGTAAAGTAAACAGTTTGTGGTAAGAAATAGGTATATTTGATATTTAATAATGTGTTCAGAAAATGCCATCTTATTTACAATGCAGAATCCTTTTTCTGTTCAAGAATATGAACACAAGAAATTGTTTAAACTGTCTCAAAAAAAAAAAGAGTATTCCATGTCATAAATAGACAGGTTTGAGGTCACCAGAAGCACAGAGAAGATGTAGGGTGGCATAGGTAAGTGACTGGAGAGAGAGCGAGCTAAAGGGCCATCACAGTTAACAAGTAAGCAGAAGTGACAGCTTTTTCCAGGAGAACTGGACAGCATCAAAACCTTATTTGTAAAGCATCTGCTAAAGAATCCCCTTGGAAGTGGTTCAAAAGCAGCAACTTGGTAGCCTTAAAACTTACATGAGAAGCCCTCCTGATGGTGCAGCAGGTTAAAAGCGCAGCACTACTAGCTAGCAGCTTCAGGGAGAGCTCGATTCCTGGCCCCGGAGGTGACCCACATGGCGCGGCAGACCTCTCCTGCCCCTGCCCCTCAGCAGTGTACTTCGTAGATCTGCCTGTTCTGCTCCACACTCTGGCTATGATAAATCCACTCACCGTCCCTGTACCTCTGGTTTATACCCCAGTTCTGTATGCAAAAAAAATAAAATATTTTTTTAAAAAACTAACAAGAGAGACTGTACCTTTATCTCTGGGGGACAAGAGAGAAACAAAGTACCAAAAAAAACCCAAACAAACAAAACAGGAAGTGATTATTGTTCATAGTAAATCCACTATTTTATTTGTATTCATCCATTTAGAACTACATTATTTATTTTTCTCACTCAAATCTTTATCTTTCAGAAAAATTTTAATAATAATGATAAAAATAGCCTCTCAAATTTAGGAGTGTTTCTATTAGTCAGATGCTGTGACAAGGGCTTCATCACATGATCACAATGAGTTCTTAGTAGGATACGAGGAGGTAGGTTCCATCATTGCTTCTATTTCTTGGACAAGGAAAGTGGAATTCAGAGAACTTTTAAGATATTTTTAGGACACAATTAAAATGTGGCAGAAATTGGATTTAAACCCAGTGACATTATAAAATAAGAGTAGAGGCTTTCAACACTCAATATTAAAATTGAAGGTTTTCAGGACACACACACACACACACACACACACACACACACACACACACACACCCTCATGAGATTTTCAGATTCAGTGTGCCTGTGCTGCTGGAGTCCAGGATCTCAAGCATTCCCCAGATGACTCTGATAGACATGGTCTGAGAAGCACATTTTGTTTGATGCTTCATTTACACTTTAGTGCTTCATTTGCGATTCTTCAAATGCCCCATGCTTAAGACATCACTTCAGGTGTCATGTGTGGATACCTGGATAGGCAGAGCCAGGTCTGGTATCTCAGAAGGGACCAATACAGGTTGGCAGCTGCTATTCCATGGGGAATTTTCTCTCCTTTTGCCTTCTTTCTGCCTGGGTTATTCCACATAAATCATAAGGCATTTCCCTCTTTATTTCAAAAGAGAAGGCAGCAAAAGAGCATTCCAGGAGAAGTAGCGATGAAACCACAAAAAGGAACAAGAAAATACCATCCTGTTCCTGCTTGCTCTGTTCCTGTCCACTGAAGTGAATCCAAGCACTGAAAGTTTCAACTTGAACACTTCAAGAGTCTCCACACTACCATCATATTTATTTTACATTTTGTATGATTTTTTAATTGAGAGTCTAGTAAATGGCTTGTAAGCAATAGGGAATAAGTTCATTTTTTAAGTATATAAGAATTTATCAATATAACTAGTTCAAAAAATAAATTACATTTCAAATAGAGGTTACTGGAGGTTGTTGGGAATAGATTTTTTCATTTGGTTTAGTTGTTTTGCTTTGGCTAGGGAAGCTGCCTAAATAAAACTGACATGGCTTTTATTGAGATAATCATTTTTCTCACTTCCTTCACAATGAACATGGTGTTCTTTCACAATGCTTGTTTAATATCTTCAAATTTCTAGCTTAACAGTTTTGCCTATTATTACTTACATTATTAAATACTACTGTTAGAGAGCCAACAATTTTGAGTAAACATAAAAAAGTCATGTTTCTTCATGCTGCATCATAAAGATAAGAGACCACAGTCATAGCTTCTTTCTACTGACAATTTGCCAATCAGTGAAGCACAGGTCCTCATTTCTATATGTCTAAAATAACATTATTTAAAGATACATCTATGATGCTTTTCAAAAAGTGATGCCTAGTATATCATAGTATTAAAGCCACTTTTCCTATTCACTCTGTAGTATTAAAATCAGTACTCTTACCAATGTAGACTACAACTTTCATTTTATCCACTTTAATAAGGTCTGACATCTCTCTGAATTCCACATAATTCAACACAAAAGCCTACTCATTATCACAGAATCTCAGTAATCTAACCTAGTAAGAAGCCTCTGCAATGCTGACTCTGACTGTCTGTGCCAACAAATTGAACTGAAGTGAAACTCAAAGGGCAAGTCTGGGATGGTCTGTTGAGCGTACATGAACTCCTAAGGACAGTTTATAAGATGTATCTCTGTACAATTGGCATGCCATGCCTTAAGAGGAAGAAAGTACTGATGTCCTGTGTGGAAGGCCAGTGTGATAGAAACAAAGGGGCCAGAACACACAAGAGGAGCCTGTTTATTCTACGGCCTCTGCAGCAGTCCGAGAAACTAGAGACTTGGGCTTGTGACCAGAGAAGGTTGCAGAACCTGGAAGTGAAACCATACTGGAGCGCCAGGAGGCTCCCATCATCATCTTTAAAACAAGGTTCTAGAGACCATTTCTCACACTCTCTGAACACCAGAATTATAAAACCTACCAATCTTCTAAAGGTGGGGAAAGAAGGTTTCTTAGAGGGACCAAGTCAGGGGGGAGAAGAGCACAAGGGATTATGGTGATGGTTCATGGGCATTGGGGTGGTAGGAAAATTATGGGGACTACACTTGAGGGGAGAAATCAAAAATGAACTACAATGTAAGAAAATAAAACAAGCTTAATAAATAACATTTTTAAAGACTTCTTCAGACTTTTTAATATTTTAAAAATAATGTGGAATCAGGAAACTCCCTCTCTTCTTTTGTCAGACACCAAGTTATGAAAGTTTGATGGGACAAGCAACACCTAGAAAGTCTAACACTTCTATGTAAGTTCTATGTTGGTCAAGTGTTGGAAGAAGAAATTTTGAGCACTTTAAAAATGGGTAACTGGGGCAAAATAAAATCCTGAACTTATTCAAAATCTAAGAACAATATCATGTTGCCTGAAGTGACTTAGAATTTGAAGACTAAAAATAGCTTAGAGAATCATCTAATATACTGTCACAGATACAGAAAAAGTTTATGATTGGCTCAAAGTCTTCAAGTTTCCTTTACTGCTTTTATGTTGTAGGATCTAAATCTGTGAATAACAAAGATCTGGTCAAAGATGTTCATCTGATAAGGTAGAACCTGAATTCAAGAGTGAGCAACCTGATTTCCATTCAGAAGACAACTGGAGGCCAGCAGATTCTGAAAATTCAACTGCAGTGTAAAAGTACAGGCTGAGAATTAGAGCTGTAGTTAGGTTGTTTTAAAAGTGTACTGGCTGCAGATCACTACTTTCATGAGCAATAGAAAAACCCTCAGAACCAGAGAGAAACCTTAGAGTTCATCTAATTTAACCCCCGCTTTCACAGAGGAACCTGAGGGGCAGAGAGAATAACCGCGTTCTGCATTCATGCAGTTGGCTCAGGGTAGAGACATGTCCAGCACCCATGTCTCCTTAGTATGGGGCCCAAGACCATTCTGTCAAATCAAGCTGCCTTGTAGAGCCCACATCAGGTGCTGATCCTAAGGGTGGAGGAAAGAAGTCAGATTTTAAGAATGGTAATAAAGGCAGGAGAGGATGTTTTTGTTTTATATATGTTTTTTCCAGATCTTTAAATGTTGGAAACTGGGTCAGTGAATCATTGGGCTTTTATGACAGGGAAAGGACAACAATAGAAAATTGGGGGGCGGGTTGCAAATAAAGACTCTAGTTTCCCATTCTTTGAAACTGAGGTGGTGAAAAAGCTTTAGATGGATACTTGAGTTTGCATCAGCAAAGAATGTGTTTGGTATGAATTCATAACCGTAAAACTGTGAATACAAGCCTTGGTTCTATTTGGTTTGAAGTCCAAATCAATCCAGATGTAAGTTTCCAATTTCTGCCATTATCAGAAATGTAACCATGTCTGGACAAAGGTCTCCACAGGTTTTCTACATCACAATATTCTTACAAATGCACTTCTGTCTATTTCTCCATGTTGGTTATTATTGAGACTCCCTGAACCAAAGCACACAGGATCTCTAGAAATCCAGGAATTTTGATTCATTAACATCCTTGGAATGTGGAGCTACTACTGAGCTACCTGGAGCCAACGCCTGGGTCACGTCATCCACCCTCCTCTGGAGTTGCATTCCTATTCATATTTTTATTTGAAATATTCAAAATTTGTTCATGGGAGCTGGCATTATTTTTTAATTGTCACAAAATGTCATTTATCTTGAATACTTAACAATTTTGGAGTCTGCTCAAATTGTGTGCCTAGGTCAAGTGCTTCCCTTACTTCACTTTAGTCCTGGATCTACCACTTCTTTAAAGCAGGTGAGAGCATGAGACGCAGGTTTCCAGCTCTCAGGGAAGCCCCGGAAACATAAGATGAGGAGTCAAGGGAGATGGTAAGAGAAACCCAGGTCATTACAATCTTATCAACATATTACCTGGTTTTGAGGTTAAACAAAATTAAAAATTGGAGATTCTCAATGAAGATGTAGGAAATGCAGTAAGAGGGGATAGGATTTGGGACAGAATTCATGTTGGCTGAGTAGCCAAAAAAAAAGTCAGTGATCAAGATAATGAAGAGACACAAAAGGAAAAGTTTACTAAAAAGTGTAAGAAAATAAAGAAAAAAAATCAAGTGAGAACAGTGTTTTAAGTGTTCAAGTTGGATAGGCTTAGAAAGGAGAGAAACAATGATTGATATAAACTGCACAGTCCAGATGATTTTTTTTTTTTTTGCCTCAGTAAAAGCAGATCATAGGAGTATTAGGCAGAATGGAAGTTCTGAAGGTGAAGGAGAACCCAAAACAGAAACTGGTCACAGTTCTGTTCTTGAGAGACACAGAAGATGTGACTCTCATGCTAAATCTGTCGAAAGAGACACACTAAGATGAAGAAAAGCTGGGAGAGGTGTGATAAATGACCATTCTCGGGAGTGAAATATATACATGCTCCAATGTAGAGAAAAGTAAGTCCTAAAAAGGTACATGGGAGAGAAAAAGAATGAAAAGAGAAGTTACATTAAAGAAATAGAAAAACCAGCCTGGTGATTTAAACCAGCCTGGTGATTTTGAAATGCACTCCTCTGAAAACTTGCTACAGGCACATAATACTGTCATCTCTGGAAAGGAGAAACCCTCGCCTTGAGCTTCTCACTCTGTGCCATCAGTCAGTGTGGCTCCGGGTCCTGGAAAGGGCACATATGCGAATTGCCCACGCCTCACTGTTACCTGCTATCCTAAAAGCATGTTCCCACCTGGTCTAGGAACAGCCTATAATGTTCTTTGTCACACAGGCAATTCTAAAAGCTCTTGCAAGTAGATTCAATTAAATATCTAACATACTCCTAAACAGAAAAGACATAAGATAGTTTGGCAGTTCCTTTTCATTTTTAAATCAGAAATAGGCATCTGTGGTAAATCAGTAAACTAACCAAATAATTCCATAGTACGCCTTCAGTTCTACTTTTTGTACAAAACTAGAAAAAAAGCTTTAAAAATAGCCCTTTTTTAAAAAAAGCAAGAATATGAAATGAAGTTACAAATTGTTCTACCCAGCCTACATTTCCATCGCATCTAATGCCCCAAAGTAGACACAGATTTTTGTAAGATGTTGGGCTTGTCTCCAAAATTGCATTATATGCATTTTTGCAAAATGTCTACTGAGAAAGCATGATTCTTAGGGGTTTTGTGGGGATTTTTTTGGTATTCCTATACAGTGCACAACAGTTTAATAATATTTTGGCTAATCAATGGGGAAATAAAAAATAGTAGGTATAGCATTTTATTCCCCAAGCTAACAGACTGATTTTTTCCATTTGTTCTGACACAAACATCTTCAATAATCTAAGAGAAACATATGACTAGATGAGAAATACCACAAAAATATACCCTACATGGTGGTCATTTCAATATTATCTTACAGTGGGAACTCATTAGAGTTTGAAACACTCCATATAAATTTATTGCTGCAGGAAATTTATTTTTTTATTACAACTTTATATTTTAGGGTAGTTTAAGGTTCACAGCAAAATTGAAGGAAAGATAGAGAGATTTCTCATATACTCTCAGCCCTCACACAGGAATAGCCTTCGCCATTATCAACATCCCCAAGTAGGAAAGTAGATTTATTAAAAATGAAGAAAATTAGTGCATCAAAATCCAAAGTCCAAAAATTACATTATAGTTCGCTATTGATGTTATACATTCGATAGGTTTGGAAAAATATGTAATAACATATATCAAACTTTAAAATATCATGCAAAATATTTTCACTGCTCCACAGATTCTCTGTACTCTGCCTTTTCATCCCTGCCCACTGACATTCATTCACCCATTCACCTACCCCTGCCAACCGCCAGCAACCACAGATCTTTTTACTATCTCTGTGGTTGTGCCTTATCCAGAATCAAAATATCATATAGTTGAAATCATAAACTATGTTGCTTTTTAAACTCAGCTTTTTTCACCAGTAGTATGCACTTCAGGCTCCTGTATATCTTTTCAAGGCTGTTTGGTCCTTTCTTTTTGGTGCAGAATAATACCAGTATTCCTTTGTCTTAATATAACAGTTTTATCCATTCACCTATTGAAGAATATTGTGGGGTGCTTCCACGTGTTTTCAGTTATAAACAAAACTGCTACAAACTGCTATGTATAGATTTTTGTGTGTAAATAAAGGTTTTTGGTTCCTTAGGGTAAACACCAGGGAGGATGACTGCAGAATTAAATGATAAGTTTGTTTAGTTTTGTACGAAATCACCTAACTCTCTCCTAAAACAACTGTACCATTTTGAATCACCACCCGTAATGAACAAGGGTTCCTGTTGCTCTACATCTTCCCTAGCAGTCAGTGCTTTCAGTGTTTCAGATTTTGTTGTGCAGGCAATTTATCTGATGAGGAGCAATGAGCATATCCTGAAAGAGTAGTATTGCTACTCTTTAAAGAAATTAAATAGCAGTGAAAGCCTACTACATAGTTTGCTTCCAAACTATGCATAAATTATACAACAGATAAATTACGCTACACCTCATAGGCTATTATCAAGAGATATAGAAGAGTAGGAGCAATAGGCATTGAGCATCCAAATCTATGAGCAATCATTCAGACCTTCAATTGCATATCACAAATTCCATATCTTCAGTCAATCTCTGTGGATATACTATTTAGATGTGGGGTTCAAGAGTCTAGTCCTGTTTCCATCTCATGTTGCCTCTCTCTCTCTCTCTTTTCTTCCTGAATGAAATGAAAGGTTTGCATTCATCAGGCCTAAAAGGTCAAGTAGGTGGTTTTAATGAGTGCAGCATGACAGTGAGGCATGGGGGGCTCCTGCCTCAAAGAGAAAGGAGCTGATAGGCTCCCTGGTAGATGGATGTTATAAGGAGTGAGCATCTCCTTTTGCCAAATATGTGGATTTTCCATTAGAAGCAAGAAATCTTGATTCGAATCTTTTTTATCCGTTGGAAATTAAATTACTGCAAAAACCCAAAAGTGAAGGACTCCTGCTTCTAACCAGGACTGAGGAAAGGGGATCTGACTTAACATCCCCACCTAAAATAAACAGAAACCTGAAAAAATACATGGAACCCTATCATTTTCAAGACTCTGGCCATCAGGTTAAGAGAGACAGTGGTCGCTGAGAAATGGAAAATGAAGTGAGACTCACATCCACTCTAGTTTGCAAGAATACTATAGTAAACCAGACTTTCCAACAAGTGGTACTGGAACAATTCCATATTCAAAAGTTTAAAAAAAAAAAACCCTTCCATTTATACACCAGAATATGTACAAAAATTAATTTAAAATATATATACCTTAAAGTAAAACCAAAATTTCAAGTAAACATAGAAAAAAACCTTTGTAATTACTATGACTTTCTGATTATCTCAAAGTAATCATGCTGAATAAAGGAAGCCAGACAGAAAAAAGGTACATACTAGATGATTCCACTCAGAGACAATTCCAGAAAATGAATAATGATCTATAGTGACAGAAAGCAAATCAAGGGTTGCCTGGGTGGGCTTAGTAAAGGCAAGGGAGATTACAAAGGGCCTTGAGGGAACTTTTGGTGGTGATGAGTATGCTAATTATCTTGATTATAATGATAGCTTCACAGGTGTATACCACTATCCAAATAAGTCAGACTGTATACTTTAAATATGTAAAGTTTTTTATGTGTCAAATATATCTCAGTAAAAATGTTGCACACGGCCCTCCCTGGTGGTGCAGCGGGTTAAAGCACAGCACAAAGATTCTTAAGCCAATTCCGCATGAGTTCGATCCCCGCCTGCCCGGGAGAAGAGCCACATGGCGAAGCAGACCTCTCCTGACCCACCCGCTGCTCCCCTTAGCAGTGTACTTCGTCGATCTGCCTGTTCTGCTCCCTGCTCTGTCTCTGGTGAATCCTCTCACCCTCCGCGTCTCTGGCCTGTACCCCAGTTCTGTACGAATAAATAAATAAATCTTAAAAAAAAAATGTTGCACACATACACATATACTGAACAAACAGAGCCCAATTACAGGCAAAATTTTTCATCCTGCCTCCCGGTCTTAAATCTTATATTTGATGACACCTGGCGTTAGTTTTGATGGAGAGGCCCTGCACACCCAAACTTGGCCACCAGGAGTGTCACCAGGAGTGGATGCAAACCCTGTCACTATCCCTCCAACCAGGAAGAGCAACGATACAGACAAACCCTGTCCCCTGATACCCAGAGGGGATGCTGGGCACAATGCTACAGTGCCAAGGTCTGAATTCTGCCCTGAAGTCCCAAGCATTAGCAGACCCCTGCTGCAGCCTGCCAGTTCCTATAGGTTCAGCTTTCCTTTGTACCATGGGTCAGTAGCTGGACCTTCTCCCATCCTTCTCACTCTGCACTGCTAAGTTATCTCCAATTCTACCCTGTTCGTTAAAATAAGTCATTTTCTTTCGCTGCAGCAAAGGCCCTTCTGTTTGCATTTGTGGCAGTGAGTGAGCAGACCCAGAGTCCATGTGACAGGTTTGAACCCAGGAAGAGTTTTAGATCCTTGGCTCAGTAACTCTGCTAGTGATCTGTGATTCTCTGAAATTTACTAAAGGATATAGGGAAGATAGAATTCCCACAGAGAGCAGATGTAACCATGGAAAAGCATTTTAGGAAATACTAGAAACTTGATATGTATGTACTATATTAAACATTTATAATTAATGAATATATATATATATATATAATGTTTGTGCCATCACTACTAATTAAATAGAATGGTTTATTTTCACCAGCTCCTTGTCTTCTTGTCATTTGGCAAAACTGATATTTTGTCAGTGTTCAAATTGGGGGAAAGGTGCAAATTAACTGAAACTACATTCCAGGACAATTAAATGATAATGTCCCAAAGAATGCTGTAGGAGACATTCTAAAAATGTCTTCCTGTTTCAGCAATAATGACATGTAGGACAGCAGGGTTTACACATTATATGAGTAGCATTTACATAATTAATGGACTTGGGTTTTGTTTAGTTTATAGATGCTGTGAACCATAGACACAGTTTACAAATTGTCATGGAAAATGCTTTTTCACTCCAGAATTACCTATATTCACTTAAGCATGCAACTATGCAAACAGATTCACAGGATAGCACATAAACAGTCCACACACAAAGCTGCACACTAACCCTTGAATCATGTCTAACCCAAGCATGAATATATAATTCACATCAAATAGAAAGCACATATGCATACTTCTCTACTTTTCTTGTATAAATATATTCATGGGGATATCACTGCTCACATTTATGCTTCCAGTTTTAAACTGAAACTACCTCTAAAACTTAGAAACAGAGGCAAATGGTTGTCTGGTTATCAACTTGTCATTACCCTCCACACCAGTATCAGCTTTCATTTCCATTAGATAAGCCTCTAAGTGTTGGAGTTGCAATAACCTAGTTCTGCAGGTGAGAAGACTATTGACATATTTTGTGACAGACTGTTACATGAAAAGGGACCTTAGGAATGTCATTTGTACTGCATCGCAACAATACAATAAAGGGATCCATTGTTGCTGGGTAACTCCTAATGTGGGCAGAGCCTCATAAAACCCCACCTGGAATGTTGTACACTTGGGTAGAGGAGCGCCATTTGAAAGCTGCTTGCTTTCTTTTTCTTTTTTTTTTAGGTTTAGGGGGGAAAAAAATGCTAGTGGCATTAAGAATGCTTAGATACATGGTAATTTTCATAGCTCAAATTGCACATGAACAAGTATCTTCCGTACCTTGTTTGTGAAAGTCCAGACAAGTTCTTATAGAAAAGATAAATAATACTTCTTCATAATTGTCTACCATCCCCTTCTGCTTCCATTAATTAACACAGATTAACAAAAGCTCTAATTTTGTTTCAGAAAAAATCACTTGATGTCTGACCGTTAAAAAATCATAATCATCATCTTTGGAAAACATAATAAGGGAAAAGGCTACTTTCTTGCTAAAGGTACACTGAACAAAATCAGTCAGGTTTACTTGTGTATTAAAACGATTTTAATTTTTAAATTGACTTTTGTATAAATGCATTGTAGGTAAATTTTATCCTCTATGATCTTAAGGATGAATTTATAGTTTAAAAATACATAATGTGCTGGATTTAAAATCCTCAGACATTACTTAGACATTTACATGGAAACAGCAGTAACTTCTGAGTATTAAATGTAAATTGATGGAATTCCCAGTCCCACAGAGACCCTAAAGTAGCGCTTGTCTCCAACAATGTAACAAAATCCAACTTCAATAAACATTTCTCATTCCTAAAATGCAGTCAAAATGTAATGAATGTTCTGATAAAGAAAATATACTTTGCCTCCTGAAATAATAAAAACTGCTAGTATTGATGTTCCATTTATTATTGGCTAAGTGCCTCTCTAAACATCTTCCATATTGATCCCGTCAGGTCAAAAATAATGCTAGGAAAGAGGCACTATTACTGGCCCCATTTTATAGATGAGGACTCTGAGAAAATTGTCCTCGAATGGCAAAGACAGAGTTGATCTGTCTGATTCCAAAATCAAAATTTGGGAACTTACCCACAGCTCTATGCTGCCCTTTGAGCCCACTGCACACTGCCTTACTCCCCAAGACCACCCTGCCCCCACTAGCTGCCCCCACATTGCCTGTAAGGATGAGCTGTTAGCATGTGGTCAGTTCACTTCGACCCAGTTCCCTGCTCTGCTGCTTTGTAAAGAAATTCCACAAAGGCAGTTCCATTCATTTAACTCCTTGCAAGTAATCTTTTAAAATGAAGTTTATTTTTATTCATTTACTATTGAGCATAAACAAGAGCACGTGTTAATGGAAAGATAATGTTTGGAATAAAAGAGAACTTTTGAGAATGAGAGTTAGCAATTCCAGAGGCAGGAGGAGAGAACCAGAAAAAGAGCAAGGAAGGGCATCACTGGGCAGTCTAGTATGATGTGGGATTTCCAGGGACCTATTCCTAGAGGATTAACACACTTGCAGCTACGATTTATTGGTGGCTTATCAGTACTGTGCAGAGGGACTATGGAGCACCACACTGAAACCAGGGGTAAGGGGCTGCTCTGTAGCATTCCTGAGCTAGCCCAAAATAAGCTCAGCACAATACCACATCCTCTTTAACCCTTAGGTGATAAAAGGCACCTTCAAGAGGGCAGCCTGGAAATTTGGCAGCTAGAGCCTGGCACAAGGAAAAGACTGCTTTTCAGGAAAGACCTCATTTGGGAGGTAAGTAGATAAGGGTTGTTTTTGTGGGGTACTGTTCTGACATCCTATGTAAGATACACTTGCTTACTGCAGAAGAGGTCCAGAAACAGTGAGTTAATTTCTTTCCATGCCAGATCTTTTTCCTGTCCTTCTGTGAATTGGAACTCTGGGGTCTATGGCTGAAAAGACTACCAGGATGGATAGTCTTCATTTTCTTATCCTGCCCTGGGAATTGTCACAGGTAAAAAGTGGTTCCAATTGCTTACAAAAGCATCTTAATGTCCACATAGATTACACATTATTGAATATGAAATAATGAAGAAACATTTGGTAGACAAATGTCTGGCTAGAATATTCAGATGTGTAACTGGGTACTGCTTTTATTTTTTAAGTTATACCTATCAATGTCCACTCATAAAAGTGGCAAGTCAGTATACTACTTAACACAGAATACGTATGTTATGTTTAAATAATGTCAATCACTCATCAATGGAAAACAGCTATACAACAACTGAACTTTTTACATGGTTTAACAAGATAGCTCAGTCTCTTTGTTTTATCACTTTTGAAACTGACTTCCTTCTCCATGTCTGGTATCTCTTACCAGCCTTCTGTTGCTGTCCATTTCCAACCATCTATGCTAAGACCCTTCTCTTCACCCACCTCTCTCACCAGATATTTTGGGTTATGTGGGGTCACATACCCTCTACTTTGTGTGAATTTTGAGCCATTTATTTCATGTTTGGGTGGAAAAGTGGAGAACAGCAGTTTAAGCCAGCCTCTGCAGATAACAAAATCTAGCCTGACTATTGAGGCTCCTAGAGTGGAAAGGGTCCAGGGTGCAGCAGACACAGATGTGAAATATGCCTAATTAAAAGAGCAGTTGTTAGAGCATTTATTAGAACAATGTTGATGACCCTAGAGCACTTTCTGTCCAAAGTGGTAGCCAAGTACTCTGAAGAGGGGTCACCTCCTGTCCTCCTCAGCATCTGGCCCATCATCTATCTAACCGTCCTGGAAGCTCTGGCAGCTCATGACAGCAGCGGGAAGCTGCTAGTGTCTGAGGGGCCTTCTAACACATGGCATGAGGCAGGCCAGCCTCAGGGGGCCAGCTGACCCTAGAGCCACAGAGTGTCTCCTCTCTATAACCTTCAGAGAGAGTCACAGAGGTTATTTTGGTTCCTGAGTAAACAAAAATTCTTTCCAAAAAGTTTGTTTATGGCACGTAAAGGCCAAAATTGGAACAACTCTAACAGGGCTGTGCATGCATGTTTCTTTATAACCAAGCAACTGCTGATTAATTGCACAATATTCAGCTCTTCATTGCCGCTGCCTTTCAGGCCTTATCCTGCCTAAACCAACAGCTGCTTAACTTGGCTGCAGGCAGTTATGACTTTATTTTGAACAAATTTCAAACATTTTCATTTGACTTTTCCCAACTCAACAATGCAGCTCAAAATTTGTTTTAAATGTTATGGTTTCTTTTTTGTTTGTTTGTTTGTTTTGTTTTGTTTTGTTTTGTTTCTGCTTTTTCGCTTTATCCTTTTCTAGTTCCCCCTCTTACAACTGTGACTTTGGAATTTGACTTGATCTTCATTAGGCAGCAGTATATTTTTATGCAAAAGAAAGAAAATTTGCAGTAGGAAAGAAGGTAAATTTGGGAGAAGGCGGAGGTCATTTGACTAACTATTTGGATCCCTTCAGAACAAGCTAAAACCTAATACTATATAAATATTGAGTGCACATAGTAGAGTCAAAGTATTCAATAAACATTTACTGTGAATGGAGGCATTAGGGAAGGCTTAGGCCCCGCCTGAATTCCCATGAAATTTGTAAATATTTCTTTCATTTGTTCTCCATTTACAATTAGTTGCGGTCAAGCTGATCAAAGCCAGAAGATGCCTGTTGCATGTGAACCCGCATCCCTCACAATGACATCCACGAAGCAGAATGAAATATGGAATATCGGGTTTCCACGGATGTATGAACTTGTAAAAAATCTGAAAGAATAGGAGGTTTTTCACACTGAGTAATGTGAAACATTTGGTGCGGATTGTAGGCCTCTGAAGAGGAAAGGGGAGAGCCAAAATCCATCAGGCTATAAAACAGAAGCAGATCCAAGTGAACACAGGGTCTTCCCCAGCATCCAGTGATTTAGCTGTCACAGCCTCTCTGCCCTCCAGGGTCCTGGTAAATAAGGCCCTTGCACAGCAGAGGGAGGAGGCTTCCAGGGCTCCACCTTCAGCTCCACCTCACCTCCCTATATTTTTTACTTCTGAATTGCCAAATCTCTGCTCCTTTTCTCCAGTGAAACATACACATCCCTTTTAATTGATGCATTCAAAAGCTATTTCCCGTGAGACAGGTGGTTCTCTACTGGGATACATACTTGGGCTGTCTATTTCCTTTTTTAAACACTAAGTAAATAAATAATTACAAATAAATTAATAAGTATATATAAAATATACCACAAAGCCTTAAAAAAAAAAAAAAAAGCTCCAAAGCCACATATCACTGTTCTCCTGTCTTCCTTTGCAGACCTTCTCCCCCATAAAGCACATCTCACTATAAGTTGGGAGTGAGCTCTCCCTTATGACAATGCACGCTGCCTTAGTGGTTTTCTATGATTTTCCCAGCTGCCAGGCACGAATAGGGGCTGAAGTAGGACATGGGCTGTTTTCACAGTTTATGTACTTTCACCTTCAGAAGTGCACCAGGCCATGAGGCAATGTCCTTCCTCATTAGAAAACTGGACAATCACCACTCCTATTAACTAATTCACCAATACTCAGAAGGAAAGAACCCAGGGCTTATGCAGCAAATATTTCTAACCAGCAAAGCAGGCAAACTTGAGACATGCAGCTTTTTTGGAAAGCGCAAACAATCCTCCTCCCACCACCACCACTCCTCACCCAGTGGGGCTATAATTCCACCTCCTTTCCTCTCAGAGTTTTTAGAGGGACAAATATATATTGTTCAAGGTGCGTCCTCACATTGGGAAGGACAGAAAGTGTAAATCCACCATATTTTCCAAGTAAGGGAGAGATTAAAGATTGGGAGAAGGCAGAGGTAAACAAATGATAAATAAAAGTCTCTGTGACAACACAGCTCCTGCCCCCCACCACCCTCCTCTAGTCACAAACACCCCCTCCTGCTCTTCCACCTCAAAAAGATTAGAGGAAGAACCGGTGGCCTGCACAAACAATAGAGGTGCTGGTGGGGGGATAGGGAGGATTAAAGGTCACCTCTGAACTGTAAGCCTCTGTGTCATACCAAGTTCTTCCCTCAGAGGCAGAACTCTGGGTCAGAACTGATGTGGCTTCTCCAGCTGAATGGAAAGCTCTTCCCCTGACTTGAGGAGAATGGATACATAATAATATGCAAGAGTGAAACCTTAATCAACATTCATGGAATCAAAATAGAGAGAAAGCCATAACTGTCCATGGTGAGAGTTCTTAGCTTAGAAACACTGAATCATCCCCAACTTTTGAGAATGTATTGGGCAAGGCAGAAAGAAAACAACTTCAAATGGTGTCTCCAATATTCTCCCAAAACCTCATGAAAATATGTAGCTTTGCTAAAAGCATACTTTGACAATTTGGTCACAAATGATTTGATATGTGATGGGCTAGGTTTGTTTTCAAATGAATATGAGTTGATAGTTTGGAAGAGGAGAGTATGCTTCAAAGGAAATCTGCAGTTACAGATTTAGCTAAAACCAAAATTGGCTCAACATACTTATCTCACTTACAATGCATAGTTTTTGCCAGGATGTGTGTGACTACAGGCTCAATCAGCAATGTCACCCAGTCCTGCATAAATATATGCTGAGGCATTTTTCTTAAATGACCAGCCACCATGTATTTTAGGAACCCAAACAAAACCACACCTCAGAATCCACTTGTATATATCAGTCCCATTTCTTCCTCATTGGAAAAACCCTGTTGCTAATTTACCTACATATGTATTCTTCAAGTCAAACTCTCTCATTTTCTACTTGTCTGGGAAGGATTTTATTTCTCCCTCATATCTGAAGGAGAGTCTTGCAGGATATAGTGTCCTTGGGCCAAATTTTTTTTTATTAAGTATTGTGAATATGTTTTTATATTCTCTCCTTACCCATAGAGTTTCCTCCAAAACAATCTGATGTCAACCTGATGGTTGAAATGTTCTTTGGAAGTTACTGGCTTCTTTTGCCAATTTTATTATTCATTCTTTGCCTTGAATGGTTGATAGTTTCATAACTGTGTCTTAATGTTGTTCTAATTCTGGCTAGATAACCAAGTTTTTTTTTTTTTTTTTTTTTTTTAGCTTCATGACTTGTATATTTAGTTCCTTCCCTGGGTTTTTAGGTCCTCCTTTATTATTTGAGTAAGTTTTTTGTTCCCTTATCCTCTCTTCCCCCCTTGGGGTCCTATCCTTATACTGCCTTTCTAATGGAGTTGGATATATCTCAAAGTGTTTCTTCATATTTATTTTCATATCGTTCTTTTTTCTTCTACCTGGACCCTTCATGCATTATGATCTAAAAGGTCACTAGTTCAGTCCTCAAATTTGCCTAGACTGCTTCCATAGCTTTTTGTAGAAATCATATTTTCTGCTTTATTGGTCTTTTCACCCTATAACTTTATTTTCTTGTTTAAACCTACATTTTCAATTTCCTATACATAAATTGCATTTGTCATTACACTCATTTATTTTTCTGTATTTTTTCCATTTTGTTGAATTTATCATGGCATTTTTGAATTCTCTAATAGTTAAATTTTTTCTTTATCTTTGTGGTGTATATAAGCGTGATCAATTTCACTGAATAGTTTTTTATATTCAGCAACACCATCAATTTTTCTGAGTAATTCTCCTCATTTATTTATAATTTCATTAAGATTTTCCAAAAAGTTTCTAATTGTATATGATCATCACATACAGATCATTGAATACTCCTGTCCCCCTCACAATCTTGAGGATTTAAGTAACCTCCAAAGTAGCTATTTTCCTCTTAATAAGAAGACTGTAGTAACCCCAGGCATGTAAGGATACTATGCTTTAAGCAACCTCCAAAGTAGTTATTTTCCTCTTAATAAGAAGACTGTAACCCCAGGCATGAAAGGATATTATGCAAAACCCTCTCCCTAACCCCTGAGTGTTTTGAATTCTGTCATAAAAACTCCTCACATATATGCCTTCAATCCAGTGTTGGAACCATTCTAAAAATGCCAAACATCCTCTGACTTCAGGATACTGATATAGTCAGTGTACTCAAGGGCACCTTGGTATTTCTTTCAACAGGACCATGGGATCCTTACTAGGGGAACCCAGGAAGCATTAAAAAAGGCAGGAATCCCAGCTCAATTACTTAACATGTGATCTTGACAAACTATTTTATTCCCTAAAACTTCTTTCATTTTTCTAAAGATATTATGAATAATACCTACCCCATATGGTTGTAAAAAATTAAATGAGATGTATATGACCTCATCATACACTATATAGTATGTAACACTGGCTTAACATCATTAGATGTCTAGGCAAATTCTATCAAGATATTTCAAGCCCTAATTTGATGCTTTACAAACTATGTTAGAGACATGTTAGAGGAGGTTCCTAATCTCTGTTCCCAGATTGTCTCAACTTGCAAAACTTTGAACCAAATTATGCAACCTGCCCCTAGATTTCCCAACTTGAATCTACCTCTTCTCCTCCCCCCAAAAAAATGTTGCATCAGAAAATAAAATGCTTTTATCTTTTGATTTGTGCTAATTAGGTATTAAATGTGGGCGTGAACACTCCAGCAGATGTCACTCTCCTATATGGTTTCTTTTTTTTTTTTTTTATTTTTCAGCTTGAGAAATTGGTTTCTGCAAATAGCTGAATAAAAAGCAAAAAATAGGTGTTTTCTCAGGATGTTCTATATACCTAGAAAATTGAAATTTTATGTACTTTGGATCATAGGCTGTTATAGCAATTACCTGAAAATGTGTAACAGTAATTATATTAAAGTATTTGGGTCTTTTAAATTCAGAAAAATTATTATAATTTGAGTTTCCATTATTATTTCATTGTGGTGTTCAGGAGATTTGCTGTGATTTAATTCAACATTCTATAATTATCAATGCAAACCATGAGAAACGATTTTTGGTAAAGCAGTTTTGTTCTTTTTCATTCCCTATCAAAACTACAATGCCTTTTTCAAAACCTATATGAAACCACAATGGACAGTGAATAGACAAAGCAATCCTTTGAAAAAAGAAGAAACTGAAGGTCTCATTCTTTCTGAACTTCAAACTATACTATAAAGTGATAGTAATTAAAACTGCACAGTATAGAAACAAAAAGAGACACATAAACCAATGGAACAGAATTGAAAACCCAGAAGTCCACCTATACATGGACAACTAATTTTGAGAAGGAAGCCAACACCATACAATCGATAAAGGAAAGTCTCTTCAACAAATGGTGCATGGACCTGAGTACTCTTGCTCTTAGCAGCCCATCTTCATTGGAAGAAAACAGTTCAACTTTGTGAAAAAAAATAAACCTCATCCAATATTGTTCATATAAATTTCTTATTTTTATTTTTTTTTATTTTTGGACACATGTTAAAGTCCTCATAATGTAATGTTATGATTTATATTGCATTATCCTAGAGAATGACAAAAATAATTATCTCATTAAAAAAAGAACTGAAGGATAGAGAAGACTGGATTTTCTTTCTCTAGGGAAAATTATGATTAATGTCAGAAAATGTGTAATTAGACTGAATATAAAAAATATGATGGTTGGTACTCCCAGATAATTTAGTGGAACTCTGGATGAATATGCAGAGAGGAATAAAATTCATGGCCAAGCCTTAGTATGCTTCAGCTTGATGCTATTAGCTAGACAACCACATTATTCATCATCCCCAAAATTCTAGTATTTTTTTTTATCCCTGATAAAGATCCAAACGTATAAGGCCTGCACGGGGTAGATCAAGATTCTCCAGGTCATCAGTTGCCTTCTTTTATATTACTATGAATACCACCACATTTCTTTCATTCAAGTTCATACAAATACTGGCAAAAGACAGAGATGGAAAACTACTTTTCAGTTCTTTCATTGCAAAATATGCATTGATTCTTTAAACATGATCACTAATAAGATCCATAAAAACATTCCATTTAAGAACACAAGCCCATGATTGGAACTTCTACCTTCTTTTTGGTATATTTGACCATATGAAATTTTAAAATTAGAAACAGTTATTAGAATATAATTGGTGGTCAAGGTAAATGTCAATTTGCTGAGAGAGGACTGAAAACTGTCAATGTACACTTATACAATGTCCCTGTATATCTTTATAAACCTAAATTAACTATTACTACTTTTATAAAAACACATTATGGGCCCTCCCTGATGGCACAGCAGGTTAAGGCGCAGTACTGCAAGCTAGCCACAGCCAGTTCAATGAGAGTTCTATCCCAGGTCCTGGAGGTGATCCACATAGCACAGCAGACCTCTCCTGTCTCACCACTGCTCTCCTCAGCAGTGTACTTTGTTGATATGCCTATTCTGCTCCCAACTCTGGCTATGGTGAATCCTCTTCTCCTCTGGTCTGTATCCCAGTTCTGTATGCATAAATAAATAAATCTTTTAAAAATTTATGATTTATGAAAAAAATTAACTTTTAAAATAAAATAATATTTAATTATCTCCTTAATGGACTGATCTTCTTTCATCCTCCTCTCCCCCAGGAAATATGAAATTGTCTTTGGACAATTCTAGGAAATATATGTAAGTAGTCAAGCCTAAAGCAAGAAAAATCTTAAGTATAAGTATTCAAGGCTAACAAACAAATGAACTGGGAGTCCAGAGATAAAACAGATAATCACATTATAAGCCAACACAATCTGGTTAGAAGCCTCAGAAGAAAGCTAGATCTTACACAGCTCCCAAATCCAGTGACAGTAAGTTAAGGCACAAGAAAGGAACCATAATGGTATTCCAAAGGGTCCTAAACAAAAATCAGAACAGAACACAAATCCTAAGTTGGTTGAGCCCATTACTTACTAGAAGGTCCAGCCATGACACATCATTGAAATCTCTGGTGCTCTTTCACTGAAGGTTAAAAACCTACATTGTGGAGAGTGGTGCACCAAGTCCATTTCACAAAACTCAGCTGTGTTTTATAACTTTTCTATTAAAAAAAAGAGAGAGAGAGGGCCCTCCCTGGTGGCGCAGCGGGTTAAAGCACTGCACTGAGAAGCTAAAGCCATTTCCGCATGAGTTCAATTCCCGCCTGCCCCGGAGGTGACCACATGGCGTGGCAGACCTCTCCTGACCCGTCCGCTGCTCCCCTCAGCAGTGTGCTTCCTCGATCTGCCTGTTCTGCTCCCCACTCTGTCTCTGGTGAAGCCTCTCACCGCCCCTGAGCCTCTGACCTGTACCCCAGTTCTGTATGTACAAATAAATAAATCTTTAAAAAAAAAAGAGAGAGAGAGAGAGAGAGTAGGAAAGCATGCAGAATTATTTTTTGAATTTTTGAATTTTCACTATATATACATATATACAAAAATTAAAATTTTTATACATATCAGCTGTCTATAGGAGAATGGGTAATGGCATTCTGGATGAGAAGAAATCCAGAGGCTTTAAAATCTGCTATTGATGTTTGCCAAAGATAACAATCTATAGTTAGTGCAAAAGTGATGACATGGGTTGCAGTGGTGCTAGTATAAGAAGTCCAGCCATCACCATGCCTGCAACTCCTTTTACTGGCCATGGATGCAGCACTTCAGTTAGAATATAAAACTTAAGGGGAGAGTTAAGTTGTAGACTGGGCTTCAGCTTGCTCAGAGAATTCTGCAGAAGCAAACTTGGCAAAAAGCCAGACCACTCAACTAGTGAGCATTTGACAGATTAGGAGATGGAGTTAATATAGTTCTGGGGGCAGTTAAAAGATTTGCCTTGGACTAGCTCCTGGCTGGTAAGTAGAAAGGAAAAATCCTAGAGTCTGCAGAAGAAAAGAGCCATGTAGGGAGACCCCAGAAAAAAAATGAAGACTAAGAAAACCAATAGCTCCTAAAAGACCAAAAGGTACATGAAAAGACATTCAATAGTATTAATCATCAGGAAAAAGCTAATCAAAACTATAATGAACTAGCACCTCTTAGAACATCAAGCAGGCAAGAAATAACAAGAGGTGGTGAGGATGTGGAGAAAAGGAATCCTTGTGTACTGTTGGTAGGAATATAAATCAGTCTGACCACTATAGAAAACAGTATGGAGATTCCTTGAGAAATTGGAAATGGAATTACAATACAATCCAGCAATTCTATATCAGGGACATAGTCATAATAAATGAAAACAGGCTGTCAGAGAACTATATGCACCCCTTATGTTCACAATAGTCAAGATATGGAAACAACCTAAATGTATGTGAATGGATGAATAGAAGGCAGATAGATACACAGACAGATAAAAGGTAGGGAGGGAGGAAGGACGACAGATGTCATATACACCATACGTAGATATTCATGATATATACATACATATATATATATATATATATATATATATATATATATACTCGTATACAATATATACTTATACATATATGCATACACACAGTTGAATACTATTCAGCCAGAAAAAAGGAAATCCTGCCATTTGCAACAACATGGATTGGCCTTGAAGACATTATGCTAAGTGAGATAAGTCAGACAGAAAAAGACAAATATCATATGCTAGCCTTTGTACGTGGACTTTTTTAAAAAGTCCACAAAAAAGAGTAGAACATTGGCTACCAATCTGGGGGTTGGGCAATGGGAAAGATGTTTAAATATACATACTTATGACTAGTAGATAAATAAATCCTGGATATCTAAAGTACAGTTTAGTGATTACAGATAACCAAACTGTATAATAAACACTAAACTTCCTAAGAAGCTAGATCTTAATTTTTCCAATCAAAGTAACATTAATTATTGGAAACAATAGATGTGTTAGGTAAGATTATAATGGCAGTCATATTGTGATATAACTGCATCAAATCAGTATGTTGTACACCTTGAACTTATACAATGTTATACATCAATTATGTATCAACAAAGAAAACAAGCCAATAGCAGATCAATAGGGACCGCAACACATTACTTTCCATAGCTCTTGGAAATTTTAAAGTAGTCACAATTTAGCATTTCCCCTTTAAGAGATAATTTAGTTCTACTGCATTGTGTAATCTAACAAGTCCACTAAAGTTTTAAATCACATATATTATTAGTATAAATAAATAGAATTTCAGTAAATCACCCCTTAGAAAAAAGTGTTGTGCACTAGTAGTGGTTCTGAAATTCCTAGAGGATAGAAACCTGAGTATCCTCTTTGCACACTATAGCCAATGCAAAAATGACTATAAGTGTAATGAAAGTTAAAAAGAACTGCTCCTAGGGACTCTGTGTGTTGTAATGTAATCAAAATGCAAAGCATTCCCTGGAAAAGTGTTGCTTCCCACAAATTTCGACAAATAGCGGAAACATCTGACTTCATATAGTGTGTTACAAAGCCCTTTTAAAATTCCACTTCTCTGAGACTTTGGAAAGCATTGGTCACCAAATGACACAGACATACGTGCTCATCAGTGGCAGAGCCACCAGAAGAGCCAGTGGGGAGAGCACAGCATGTTTATGACTCTGAAGCAGACCTGACTTTCAGGTGCTCACTTGTATGCCCCTGAGTTCTCTACCTTAAAAGCCAGAGAATTCTGTAGGTCATGCCTCAGAATTCATGCAGAACCAGGTTGAATACATATTTTTACTCGTTCATCTTTACTCATTGAGAAGGCGGGACATATGGCAACTTTCAAAATGGGAAGGCATTCAAATTGAATTTTGCCACCAGAGCCCTGACATCACAAAGATGCATGACTGTACTGTGTGTGGGTGTGGGAGGCAGATTACACAGACAACATACATGGTTGTATATATTATGCCACACAGCCCTATACTGGACCATAAGCTAGGGCTAGATCCAGTAGACTCTACGCCAGACACTGGAAGATTCAAGAAAGAAAATTCCTAAAATTTTTGAGCTCCATAATTTCATGATATTTTTAAGCTGGGCATGAAGTAACTAAACCAAGTGTGTAAGTCCATGAAATAACTAAACCAGGCAAGCAAGCCCTCTTTCTATTTTTCTATAAATAACCACACAATGCATAATTAGGGATAGTTCAACAGATTACTATGACTGTATCTAATTAAACGGAGTTTAAAAAACAGATTTAAAAAAAAAACAGATTCGAATGTGTTTTTGTGGCTTCTGAAATAAAATATACCTGGCTCTACCAATTTCTTTGTTTTCTTATCTAAAAATTTAGAATAGAAATAGTTCCTAAAATATAAACTTTAACAAAATATAAAACCAATAATCAATAAACAGCAATATACTATTAGATAGATGTGTAAATTTAAAACTCTTGTGAAAAGGGCCCTCCCTGGTGGCGCAGCAGGTTAAAGCACAGCACAAAGAAGCTTAAGCCACTTCCGCATGAGTTTGATCCCCGCCTGACCCGGAAGAGATCCACATGGCCAGGCAGACCTCTCCTGACCCGCCCGCTGCTCCCCTCAGCAGTGTACTTCATTGATCTGTCTGTTCTGCACCCCACTCTGTCTCTGGTGAATCCTCTCACCCTCCGCATCTCTGGCCTGTACCACAGTTCTGTATGAATAAATAAATCTTTAAAGAAAAAAAAAAAAAAAACTTCTTGTGAAAGGAACCAAAATGGGTCAGATGTATTGAAATGCATTGTTGACTAAAGTTTTAGGGTTTAACTTTTCTGGAATGATTTAAATAAAATATGTTCCATATTAACCATTTGTCTAAAAAATATTATTTTAAATGATGAGCCCAAAGCTAGGTCATAGTGGTTCAAAGATGGAAGAGATAGGGTCTGTGGCCTTAGGGAATTACAAATGTCTGGACCACTAAACTTAAGAGGAGAAGAATGAGTAAATAAATATTGGTCAAAATCTTGTCAGGGACTCCACATTTATTCTAGGGCTAACCACTATTTTCTTCCATCTATTCGCAGTCTCCCACAAATAGTAAATCACAAAATTTTTGGGAAAAGGAGACAGAGCCAATGACAAGATTTATATTGTCACAGAGATTCTCAGGTATTTTCCCCCTTGACCCTCAGTATTTATTAGCTGAGAGAACTCTCCTCCTACTCCCCATAGTGGGTTGCTTTTACTTAAAGGAGGCTGTGACCTCCCCAATTTCCCTTCATTACACTTCCTCGGCCATCACCCTCATTTTTCTTGATCTGACACTCTATCTTACGACCATCTACACCCCGGTTCCAATTTTCCAGGCTTATTCCTAGAAATTCTGCAGGTTTCTTTGTTTTAGGTCTCTGGGGCCATGAATGATTGTAGACAGTAGACATAACTATTTCACACACAAACACACAAAGATATAACCAGCATAAGGCAATGAACAATTACACACTCTTTGCCACATCTCATAATTAACACATAATTAATTCCATTTTGAAATTTCTAAAAGCAAATATAGCCATTGGTTGTAAAGCAGTTAAAGAGAGGATTCTGTCTTTGCCTTACTTTGATGACAATTTCTTCCAGCTAGTAAAATAAGGTTTTATCATGTGCCACTTGGTTGGCTAATCTATGGACTTATTACAAACACGCTGCTAGGTAATGTTTTTAATATCAGAGAGGCCTATTAAGGCTTTACTTTCAGCTGGTTGATTGTAGGGTTATTTGTTACTATAAAGTCTGAAGGACTATGAGACCACGACAGACATGGGAGAAAGTAACTTAGTCTGTTGAAAGCCTACAAGTCACTATATATTGTTTTTGTAGGGAACACTAAAAGCAACTCAACTTAAACCCACTGCTGAAGCTGAGAGATCTAAGTCCAATTCCAGAACCTGGTCCATATCACTCTTCATGCCACCCACTGATCAAGTGTTAATAATTTCCCCTTGCAATCTCCAGCTGTAAAACACATATATGTGATCTGAGACCAGTTAGTGTTTTGGTCGAAGACATCTGAACTCCAGCAGATGCATTAGCATCAGAAAATCAATAAAAAGGAGAGAAATTGTACACTATGAAAAGAAAAAAAACCTAAAGGATAGAAAAATTCAACAAAGTAAATATGTACTTAGTTGTATATGGTTTCACGCTTGTCAAGCAGGCCACAGAGTCAAGCTTCACTTAGAAGGAATAAAAGTTATTCCATCAACAAAATGCCATTCAATTAGAAGACATATTATCCTCAGACCTTATCTTATCACAAAATACCCAATTATATTTCTCTCTTTGTGGTGATTTCCATGGACAAGACTGAGCAAATTTTCTTTGATGCCAAACTGTTAAACAGTTTTGAAAGCAGGCAGGCGGATGCCTCTCCCTTCTCCTCATAAATGTGACTGTGTCCCAAAGATGTTAAATCCCACCAGTCATTTGAGTATAAAGTAAAATAGATGTTTGACAAATGTAACCAAGTTTAAATGCTAGTAGTCATCCAGTCAAAACCAATCTCTCTGTATTAATGCACTTTTGAAATATCGAAGTTTGGATTGTTCAGCAGCTAGTGGGAAAATTTCTCATTGTTCTTACAGGTCATTTAACTATGATGCAGGAAACTCAGCATGAAAAGTGCAAATTCTGCCACCATCACCAAGATAAAACTTTTTTGGTACTGACATATGGTTATTAGTCTCAACTGTATTAGCCCTGACACTCAGGAACATGGCACAAATCTTCCTATGTCCATGTTCCACAGCTCTGCAGTCATCTTCTGTGTGTATTGCCTCCAACAGGTTAACTCAGCACATCCCAAAGTGAATTTTTCCTCATACCCTAGAAGCTGCTGCTGCTTCCATATCCCCTATTTTAGCCAAAGGCCCAAGACATCATTGCAGTCATTTGGCTCTACTTTTATATTTATGTCTATGATATAGTTCCCCCCCCCCCATATACTCAATAGCCCTGACCCAGGTTATTCCAAAGGCTCCTGAAAAATCTGCCCTCTTCTCTGCAAATCCACTGTATAACCCATGGCGTGGTTCATCTTTCTAAGCCACTGTTTTGTCATGTCACATTGCTGTTCAAGAATTTTTGATAGTTTTCCATCTATCTCAGAGAGTAAAGCTCACATTCCTTAGCTCAATCAAGAACCACCCCCACTGCAGTGCTCTAACTTGCCCCAACATATCTTCCCAACTTTATTTTTTACTATTTCACTTTATACATCCTACTTCCTTGTCAGCTTTTCCCCTTTGCTCATTATTCATCTAACACATACCTCTACTACTGTTTATTCTTTCTTCCAGAATTCCTTCCTGACCACAAATCTCCATGTACTAATTATATCCACCTTCAAAAGTCAATTCAAAAGCCACCTTCTCCACAACACTTCTCTGCTAAAAGAGAAAATATTATCTCTCTCCTGAATCTTGTAACACTATGCTTCCTTCTATGCCAATTCTCAGTTGTTTTCTTAAAAGGTAGTTTATATGTGCCTATTTTATCATTTTTGCTAGATTTTAATATTTTATGGATAGAGTCATATTAAAATTATCTTTCATCCTTTGAGTTTGATAGTTTGAAACAGGATACCTTTTGCATAGCAGATATTCAATGAGTATTTTTTTTTTAATTTTATGACAGTTTATTTTTGCATCATTTTGTACTTTTTTTTTTCATCTCAATTGTAATCCCCGCGGGTTTCCCATCACCAAGTCACCCGTGTGCCATCATCATAATCCCGTGCACTTCCCTCCCCATGCCCCCCACCTCTGTTTTTGATCCCATTCCACACTCCACCCCCGCAAAATGTCTCTGGTATATGATTGTTCATTATTTTTGTTATTTTCTCGCCTGGTCTCAATGAGTATTTCTGATTGAATATTAAAAAAAAAAAAAAACAGTAATGGCCCTCCCTGGTGGCGCAGCTGGTTAAAGCACTGCACTGAGAAGCTAAAGCCACTTCTGCATGAGTTCGATTCCCGCCTGCCCCGGAGGTGACCACATGGCGCGGCAGACCTCTCCTGACCCGCCCACTGCTCCCCTCAGCAGTGTACTTCGTCGATCTGCCTGTTCTGCTCCCCACTCTGTCTCTGGTGAATCCTCTCACTGTCCCTGCAACTCTGGCCTGTACCCCAGTTCTGTATGAAAAATAAATAAATCTTTAAAAAAAAAAACAGTAAATTATAAACTGTGAATAAATACTCTAAATTGTAATCCAAAACTTCTAAGAATGAATGAGACTCAAAGTGTTTTGTTGTTATGAGCAGCCACAGGGCATAATTAAGGAAGAACAATTATTGAAAATATAAATTGCAACAGCTATAATGACTTTGGGAAGTGAATTAACCTTGCTAATCTAAACCTCCATTTTTTTTTGTCTTCACTACTAACTTTACAGTTTCAGTAAGCATTAAAATAAAGCACTTGGACAGCTGTTGACACATAATAAGTACTCAGTAAAAGGTAGCTACTGGTATTCATGTCTTACTTGCTGATGGTTCTCTATCTACTCAAGTTAGCTCCCATCTGGTCAAAGCTGACATGAGTTTGAAGAACTGGTCAGCTCAGGTTTCTAAGTGGGAGGATAATCTCCCATCAAGCAAAAATCACATAATTTTCTACCTGTGGGAGACCTGAACCAAATTTGTGTATTCAACCTGAATTAGACCAGTTCCAGCAGATAGTAGATTCTGTTTACTATGCTTTTTTATGCCACTTCCTAACTCAAGAAAGACAATTTGTTGATAATGTCCACTAATACTTTTGGAATCGACAAAGAAGCATACCAAATATATGAAACATGTATCAGTCACTAATAATACCTTCCTCTGCCTATCATAAAACGGACTGGAGGTCTTCAAATCCTATTATAATTTTGAAGCATATACTGTAAACATATTTCACTATTTTTTCTTTGTTGGTTTCAGATTTTAGCCACTTACTACTCATTGAAAAGTCAATAGGCTCCTTTTTTGGATTGCCTACTACAGTTGTTAATTGCACATTGCTATTATTATTTTTTTCTTCTTTGAAAGGGGAATTCAACACAAACAGAAACGAAAGGCTGATCTCTGTGAAGCTAAGGAAGGTGGTGCGAAGTGGAAATAGGCTCATGGGATGGATTTTTCTTCTACCAGGCCATCTAGAAGTTCCCTAAGGATTTATATGTAGTGTTCAAAGATACTTATCAAAACCATTAGTCTAAGACAAACATTTGAACTGCTAGAGAACAGAACTAAAGTATTATTCTCCCTTTTACAAGAGAGCCAGAGTGATATATGGCTCAAAAACTCTTCATTCCTTATGCAAGATAAGTTCACTTTCTTTAAATTTACTAGTTCTCCATCTCATTGTATCCTAAGGCAGTAGTTTTCAACTATCTTTAGTTGACATCCTAACAAAAAATACATTTTGTATTATGAACACATACACACACAATATATATACATATACACCAAAAAATTTTCTGTGTGTGTGTATACACACACACACACACATACAGAATTTCATTTTATATTTATTTCCAAAACTGCCATTACATTTTATTGCTCAGTCAGAACTAAAATTTGGTACCAAAGAAAATATGGGACAGAAAATATAACCAATTAAAAAGAAAAAGTATTTGAAACAACATTTGCAACCTTCCATCATTTTGTTTTTGCTGTTGTCATTTCCCATCATCTCCAAAATGTTTCACCCTTTATAAAGAGACAAACAAGTGAGATAAAAGCTACTCCCAGGACCACATCATTAGGTGGTATATGTGTGGGCTGCAGAGGTGGTGGGTCATCTATTTTAAGGCCAGGAAATTAAGGGGTTTTCAGCAAGGACTCTGAATCTCCTACAATTTGGTGCACAACTAGGCCAAACAGAGCTTCAGTTTCTAATATGCCCTTTTCATCATCAGCTTCTACGGATGTCCCAATCATTGAACTAGGGATCCAGCACAGCAAGTAACTGGGAAGCTTAGAAGAGAACCCATATTAATGCTGACATCTGATATCATCACTTTCCTCAGCAGCACTCTAGAGGCCTCACCTGCCAGTTCTTTGTAGCTCACTCACGTCTGTCATTTCTTTCAAGAAAACTGAAGGGAGCCTTATACCCTGACACATAAACAGTGAAAGAAACTGAAGTGGATTGTTTTGCTTTCAGCTACAGAATCTATGATCTAATCGGGTAGACTGCAAAAAGTAGTAGTAAATAATCAACAAAACAAATGTCTATAAAATAGGGCTTTTTGAATCATTTATTTATTCGGATCATAAAGCTCCTTGGAGTTTCTCCTGCCACCCACCCTCTCCTCATGGGGAAGTAAGTGCTAACCACTTCTAATTAGATCAACCATCCATCTGAGATTTCTCGAGCCAGATACCCCAAATATCCCAGCTGCTAGTTGAGACAACTGATGGCAACACAAAAGCTTCTCACTGGGAGATACCGCCTCCACAGATCTAAGAATCTCTGACCTAATTTCAAAACATGACCCAAATCTGGGAAGGTGATGCTGTGAGGTCAACCTGGAACTTGCTCTTTTTCTCATTGATCCTTATGCCAGGGAGCCTTCTCCCAAATTGTATCTGCTGATTTTGCAGTCCTCACATCTATCATGAACCAGAAATACTGCCCATTGTGAATAAATGTTGGTTGAACTGAAAACAATATATACAAACAGAACAAGTTGAGGTACTTCAGTTCAGTCCCTTAACTTCCCATACTGATTTTTTTCCCAAGTTTAAATCAAAAGCAGGTATATACATTACCCTAAATTCTCTGACAATATTGCATCCTCTAAACCACCTAGCTCACCCTGACTTTTTTGAGCATAAATCAGAATCTGTGGTATTTGAATGGGGTTTTTGAAGGGTCTAATCTTATCTCATGACCATATTAAATCTGCATTTATTAAAAGTGTGTCACTTTACAGGTCATTCTGGCCTCAGTCCAACTTGTAGGAGGATGTAAGAATGAGTTTATGATTAAAATCCTTTTGGAAAACATGAACAAATGATAACCAGTTGTGATACTTTTCCACATTTTTACAATATTTAAAAATATGTCCAGATATCCAAAACTGATCCCACAATTTGATTTATTCTCAAGTCCCCTGAAGTGCTTAATAAATACAATATGGTACAATAAAAATCATGCTTATTACTGCTATTGGATTGGTAATTCTCCAAGATGAAATCATACTTTTCAGGTTATAAATATACATTTTATTGTTGATTTTATGCTGCATTTTGAAATACTGCTTCTCTGCTTTCATATTTTCAGGGCCTTACAAGGGCATCATAAATCAGCCCCAACTGGAGGAATGCTAATTGATATCAGGTGATTTCACAAGGAAAGCTAAGTTAAACTGGCTGTGTGTTTCACGAATTCCAATGCTTGTAGAATTCTCCAAACCAAGACTGAAAGGAATCCATCTTCCAAGATTAGTTTAATTAATTAGATAGCATATTAACTATTTTAAATGTCTAAATGGAGGCTTAGAGGAGGTATGTGGGCATTTTGGCACAGATGCCAAAATGCAGACAAGTTAAGGACATAATCAATGCATTGCCATAGGATTTAATGCTTTCTTTACCAAAGAAAAGTTCTATTATTCGTAACTTCGCCTGAATGATTTCTCTAACCCTCCTTCTGTCCTTTTCTCTGCTTCTCAGCTCTTACAATCCTCGTTACACATAATTCCAGGTGTAGATCAAAAGCTGTTACTGGGAAAAACAAGGCTGCCATCTCGCAAAAAGGAAAAAAAAAAGACACATCTTGGAGGGTAAGGAGAGCTTGGTTGGTTTTTTTGTTTGTTTTATTTGGCTAATGGGAAATAGCCTATGGGCTAATATTGGCACAACCTCCCCATCTCCAGAAAAGCTACTCAAAATAAGAAATTAAAATTTTAAAGAGTTGTATATTAATCTTTCTCAAATTACTCAAATTACTTTCTCAAATTTTCCCAAAAGACGTTATTACAAAAAATATTAATAGCTAAGGATGTGTGTGTTCTTCAAATATGAAAATTTGTGAAATTATGCTGCAGTTTAAAAAGTGGCTGAAATAAAAATATTGAGGAAATGACTGTTGAGTCTATATAATACATGGACAAAGGCAAAAATATGGAGTGAAGTAACATAAAAATGACTAAATTTTGAGACAGAATGGCAGTTACTGCATGACCCTTTATTTACTAATGTAGTAAATATACAGAAAAATCCCTGTGCCTGAATTTCATAACCCTAGAATTGGAGATCTTAGTGAGTAATAATATCCATATTCCTCATTTTAAAAATGTGAAAACCGAGACCTGCTGTCTGAAAATTACAGTCTGCTTATTAGCAAAGTCAGATTACAAAAATGAGGGCTCTTGCTACTGATCCTACTATAATAGGAATGAAAATGACTGGATCATTGCAATCTCCCCCTTTCCAGAAAGTAAGAAACAGTGTGTTTTTGCTTCATTTTTTAACCTTTTAGAGGTTCCTGAAGGAAGCCAATGACTTAAAAGATATTATATGTCACTGATTGTTAAGGACACTTCATGAGTTTTCCTTCATGACTTGTGGATTTACTCTGAGATCATCAGAGTTGCATAGTGCAACAAATATAAAACCCCAATGTCTTTCCTACCTCTCTATTCTCCTTCTGTCTTCTACAGTATCATACAGGAGTGAGCTAGGAATCAGGAGCTGACTCAGTCTCATAGACACCACATTCAAATTGTGTGTGTGTGCACATGCATACCCTAGCTTTTGCACAAGACTGAGTGTTCACCTTGGATAAATAATAAAAATGATTGTGATACGTGGTAGGTGATGTCTCCAACATCTTTTCTAGACAGTATTTTCTTTCATTACTAGAACAGGACAGAAGTCCACTTCTGCCTAGTGAAAGTTACAAAAGCTGACCTCCAATGAGGTAAGTGTATTTCCATATTTCCTGTTCCTTTATGTCAAGGGGGGCAGTGTTCAATATCCAGAATACAGCTGTGAGGGGGAATATAATTAATAATCCACTGAGGACCAGGCATGAGACATCCTAACTAACACTCATCCTTGATCTTGGAAAATGACGATTTGAGAGGCTAATGTCACCCAGGTCCATCTGACTCCAAAATCAATTCTTAGTCCAAAAAATCAATTCTTAGTCCAACCTAATTTTAAAGTTAAGAAAACCAGATCCAAAGAGCTGAGCTAATGTCTAGTGTCACAGAAATGAATCCAGAATCATTAACTCTGGCCCAGCATTTTTCATGCAAATGTACAGAATTCCATAACTTCAAATTGAGAATTCATGGTTAAAAAAAAAAAAAAAAAACAGGTCAGCCTAAGATAAACAACCTGTACAGCATCATCATCACATGACATGTCAGCACAGATCAGATGCACGTGTGTTGATGTTGTGGCGTAGATCATATGTGTTGTATATCTATAGCAGCTATATGTGTGGCAGGACAAATTTTGAATGTTAATGAATTACATCTCCATAATCAAAATCTATTTGTCTGGCAAAGAAAAGATTGGATTTTTTCTTTTTAAGAAAAATTCTCCCTGCACTTCAGTAAATAAAAAGATGTACAGGAGCTGACATTCTAGAACAAATGTAAGGCTGATAAAATGCAAACATCCTGCGTAAACTATGACTTCTGGAGTCAAAAAATAAATCACTAAATGAGTTATATTCCATCCTGGAAGATTAAACACATAGATGTATTACTGGATATTTTATTTTCCAAAGAATTTCTTTAGTCAATTTTCTATATCCTCTTTGCAGTTACTTTTACTCTACTATAGTAAAAGGACTTATTGATTTCATGTTATGCTACCATCTCTCCCACACATTAAATGAGAAAGTAGAAAATAATGAATATTCTCAATGCACTCATTAGGGTAGAACAAACAGCCATAAAAATCAACATTAGGCCCTCCCTGGTGGCGCAGTGGGTTAAAGCACAGCACTGAGAATCTAAAGCCGCTTCCTCATGAGTTCAATTCCCGCCTGCCCTGGAGGTGACCACATGGCGTGGCAGACCTCTCCTGACCCGCCCGCTGCTCCCCTCAGCAGTGTACTTCGTCGATCTGCCTGTTCTGTTCCCCACTCTGTCTTTGGTAAAGCCTCTCACCGCCCCTGAGCCTCTGGCCTGTACCCCAGTTCTGTATGCACAAATAAATAAATCTTTAAAAAAAAATCAACATTAAAGTTCAGTGATATTATCCATTTGTCACTCACATCATGGTCTAATGGGCATCCACAGAGGAGCCCTGCTCCATGTTATTATTCAGAGACCAAAGGAGTTCTATCTCATGGCAGAACCAACTATGGAGACTTTGGGGTCCACCATTAGATCCTTGGGATCAAGGAAGCTGAGAAAAGAAAAGTGACAGTACATGGTGAAGGTGTCAGAATGAAGGCTATATATCTAAGTACCAATCATTTTAAAGTTAAGAAAACCAGATCCAAAGAGCTGAGCTAACATCTACCTCCTAGATACATGTACCCACCAACCTACAGAGAAGAATAGGAAATGGAGCTTTTTCTGTATTATAAGAATTTTTTAAAACATCTTTTGGTGCACAGAGAGCAGACTTAGGGAATCTTGATTATGAAAGAATTATGTAAAAATTGAGCCACAATATGTAGAGAGAACATATAAAATAAAGCAGAATGGAATGGCTTAAGCTCAATTTTAAATATTTCCTCCAGTTTTGAGCTTAGCCTTGAATGTTTCTATATGCTGTGTCATATCATTTGCAGAAGGAGATGGAATGCATATGTGTGTGCAAAAATAAACATGTTATAAAACATTCAGATGTTGTCAAAATCTGATGGCCACCATTCTTCCACTTTCGATATCTATTTGACTTCTCCATGTTGGTTTTCTTCAGATCACAGTTCTCTTTTGCTGTGACTCCTCCTTTTCTGAGCACATTCTACATTCAACTACCCTTTTCTAAAGATGGCCTTGACCATATCCCCACATATATTTCTTCCTTAGAGAACTTATCCTAATAAAGGGGCACCCCCATGAACCAAGAAAATACTGTGCACACCAGTTACAACTGACTAAAGATATAATGCCTAACTCCCCAAAAAACAAACTTTGTTCTAAAATGTGAAGCTGAGACTAACATCTATTATGGCAAGATTGGGCAGGAAAGGTCAAGTTGACTGCCTGCTGTGAAACCATCCTTAAGTCAAGTTTGCTTCAAAGTTATGGGAAAGGAGTAATTAAGAATCTTGCAAAGGAAGATGTTGCAGAGATCAGATGGAACAAACATGCAGAAGGGTAGAGATGAGAGAATATGTCCCCCGCAAAGAAAACAGCAAAGGTGCAGCTTGAGACAATGAAGTCCAGCTGAATCTCCTGAAACGGATTCCATGAGTATCCCCTATATACTTATAATCAATTCCTCTCTTCTCATGCTAATTCAAGAGTTCACCCTTCTCATAATTAAATGACTCCCTTCTGAGATATACTCCCTTCAAGTTTCCTTCTTCCATTCTGCACTGCCTTCCCTCACTTACATAACCAAATATAATTCTTCTCTGAAAAAAATCCCATTAGCTTTATACTAAATAAGTGCAAATTTCAGGGGATCAAAATTTAGATAGGTTAGCGAATTGGTCAAAAGAAATCATTCAAATAAAAGAAAAGCAGACAAATAGAGGAAGGAGAGGGTGGTCCTAGAAATAATATCAATAACCACTTGCTTCTTTTATGCCTACTTCTGATGCCTTCAACATCTAAATTCTTCCCCTCATTGAGGTCTTTGGATCTCTGTTTCTTTGAAAATATTTTTCCCTTACCATCCTCCCTCTCTCGCCACACACACATCTCCCTGTGTCTCACCCCTCCTCATGAGAAAGTCTGTTCACGTAGTACCTCTTAAATAGGAGTTCATAGCCTGCACCAATTAGTAGTACTATGCTGATCTTCATCACTCTCTAGCATATTTCCCTAGCACTTACCATTTGAACTTTTATTGCCTCTTTATATATTTACTTATATTGTCATATAATGGAACCACTAATGGGAAAAATAAGCTTCAGCGATCACTACTATGTTCCAAGCTACTCTAACAAGGTCATTTAGGGCCCTTGCTGGCGGCGCAATGGGTTAGAACTTAGCACTGCAAGCGAGCCACAGCCACTTCTGTACAAGTTTGATACCACCTGGGAGGTGATCCACATGGCACGGCAAACCTCTCCTGGCCCACCCGCTGCTCCCCTCAGCAATGTACTTCAAGGACCTGCCTGTTCTGCTCCCCTCTCTGTCTCTGGTGAATCCTCTCACTGCCCCTGCACCTCTGGCTTGTACCCCAATTCTTTACGCATAAACAAATAAATCTTTTTTTTTAAATGGTCATTACATACAATTAAAAATATTCTTAAATATTAAAAAAAAGAGGGGGGGCAGAGTTGATCAACCTTGCACTGAAGTGGCTATGGCTAGCTCGTGGTGCTGCATCCTAATATGTTGCACCACTAGGGAGGGCCCTAAAAACATTTTTATTGGGTGAATATATTAAACATTTCAAATCTATTCTAAACTCAGACCAGTGCCCAGTCATTTGGGATTTGAATACAGAGCCAGACATCTACAAGGCTTGCCCAGATCAGATAAGAGCAGTTTATCCCTCTTTTAAATGGAATATCTGTGATGTAAAATAGAACAAGTATTAAATGAAAACTAAATAGTAACTGCTGATATAGCTTACAATGTAAATACTAATTGTCAGAAATTATTCAAGGAAACACCTAAAACAGCTGCATATTGTTAGCAAACCCAGAGGTACAGCCAACAGAATGAAGCCAGACTGAGGGAAGACATTTGTTGGGACGATGAAATTTTAATAAAATGTCACTTTGGCCTATAAAAAGGGACTCTTTAGCCAACCACTTCCTTAACTGTTGACAAAACAGCGTGGCTTTGGAAGGAGACTCTTCATAAAACCACCCCTCCCCATCCCATCTTTATGTTTCTCCAAACTTTCATCCCTCTAAGGATGAGAGAAATATGACATCAAGGAGCGAAGACGACCATTGTAGTATCTGCTGAGAAAAATTCTTGGAGGAATGAAGTGCTGGAGAAACAGGACTGAAGTTATTCATATCACCCCAATGTGCCACAGGCCAAGCTTGACATGGAACAGATAATAGAGAGTGATTGAATCAAGTAATGGTGGAGAGTATTATACAATCCTTGAACTTGAGAGTTTGGGAGGAAGCCTTAAAAACATTTCGATTTACAGAAGACAGAATAGAGACCCAAAGGAAAGAAACAACATCCTCCAAGTTGCCCTGACTCTCAGATCAGAGTCGACATGCCCCGTCTCTTACACCCTCTGTTCATGTGCAGTTTCTAGGCCACAAACCCTTTCTCACACCCTTAGAATTCACCTGCTCACCACAAACCCAAATTGGAGTTTGGCATTTGTACTTCTTCTGATTTACTTCACTTAGCAGAATCCCCTCCAGTTCCATCCATGTTTGCTGCAAATGGCACAGAGTTTATCTTGTTTAATAGCTAAGTGGTATTTGTTGTTTGTATACATCACATCTTCCTGACCTATTTATCTGACTGGGAGCACTTACATAGTTTCATAGCTATTGTAAAAAGTTCTTCAATGAACATAGGAGGGAACATATGTCTTCAAATTAGTGTTTTTGTTTTCTAAAGGGGGATCCCTCCCTGCTTAAAAAATATGCAAAATCACCCCTAGACACCATCTCGGATAAATCACAAGAGCAATCTTCCTCATAGAAGGAAGGGAAGGGAAGAAAAAGTATTGTAGGAAGTTAAGAGAATGTTCTTAGTGCCTCACACCTCTTGGCCCACCTCTAATTTCAGCCTTTACAGTGGTGAACTCATGGTAACAGTCTTCCAAGCCAAGTGTACAGGTACTCCCTCTGCCTTCCTGACTTGAAACTTCTGTCAACCTAGGAGTCTGAGACCGTGGATAAATACCCCTGCCTCTATCCTCAGGATGGACAATTCTTGGAGACAGTCAGTGCTCTTCAAAAGGATTCCAGCAAAATAAACCTCCCATCACTGCCTACAACAAAGGCCATGAAAATTCTCCCTAATGTTTTCCTTTCCTAATTTCCCAACTCATTGTCACCTCTCCCTCACTCCTGCTTCTTGGGATTGCCTCCAAAATACACTAGCTGCTTCCAAGTCCTTTCCTCAAGCTCTGCTTTTGGAAAAATCTAAATCAAGACAGTAAAGAATTAAACTGTGATCAGCTATGGGGGTCTTAGCACGTATGTGCTTGCTCCCAAAGAATTAAATTCAATGAGTGGTTTGGCTGTCTGCTGTGTGTGAGGCAATTGCTAGGTGCTGAGAATAGAAAGTGGAGAAGACATGGCCTCTGCCCTCAGGAAGCTTAAAATCTGCTGGAAAGGATTTATGGTTTGAAATATTCTCTAACTCTTTCTGAAAAACAGAGATCTATCTTCATTTGATATTTTTGATTCACGAGACCCCCAACAATCACCCCCAAATCCACTTACTCTCTTGCTTCAGAACATCCCATTCAGTTTATGACCCAGTTCCCAGGGCTCCAATTTACATGTGATTCACGTAACATCTGTTTAATTTTAAAGTTTATGTGGCAGTTTTTCGAAATCCCAGGGACTTCTTCAACATTTTTCCTCTTCCCTCAAACACCAAGAGAATGGAGAAAATTAATTTCCTGTGTAAAAATGCGAGATGACAGCAGGTCTAAGGTTAAATCTATTTATAAAGGAAATTGTTGCCAATGTTTAGGAAAGTATTTTTATTTGAAAAGTTCAGCGTTCTACCTGGCTTCTAGTGTCTCAGGGAATTTTATTATGAAAGAGTTTCATGTCATAAACAGAAGTGAGGAAGAAAACAGTTTGTATTTGTTTTTCCCTATTGTCTAGTGAACTGCTGGCTAACTGGGTCAATCGCTTTGTTTCACTAACAGTCACCCTGGAAGTTCTCCGTTCTCCCTTTTGGGTGTTCTGAGAATACTATATCCCAGAGCCTCAGGCTCCTTTAGTGCTAATGGTATGAACAGGTCTGAGCTCTCGCTTTTGGTCTGGCTTCCAGCAATCCAAGCTTGGCCCAAGTGCACATTCCAGAGAATTCCTCTGGTAAAAGAAAAGAGAAGGGTTGAGTCTTCTCCACAGTCAGGTTACAACTGAGAGCACTTTTACTTCGTCACATTTATAAGCAGATTCATCCTTTATTGTGACTGTCCCAAGAGATGCTTCTAATTGTATCTTGCTTTCAAGTTTGGGGAGATCTTCTTTGTGCATGAACACATTCTGTTCTTCAAACACCACCATGGGTTCCAAGAAAGATTGTGCCTCTTCTAGACTCTGCTCATTCATACAGGAACATTCTACTGCTACAGCTCCTACAAGACTGAGGCATCTCCAGTCTGGACTCAACATTTCTACTTTGAGGTCTTGTCATCTACTGGAGAGATGAAGGCAGGGTCTCTCCCAAAATGTGAATTCCTCAGGATTCACATATTGAAGTCCTAATCCCAGTACCACAAAATGGAATTTTATTTATAAATAGGGTTTAATAAATGCATTTAGGTATGATGAAGTCATACTACCGTAGGGTGAGCC
Organism: Condylura cristata; assembly: GCF_000260355.1. Taxonomy (NCBI): domain Eukaryota; kingdom Metazoa; phylum Chordata; class Mammalia; order Eulipotyphla; family Talpidae; genus Condylura; species Condylura cristata. The sequence continues at coordinate 40,173,618 of NW_004567107.1, read as the reverse complement.
CTCATATAAAATGAATGAAGGTATCACTATAAAAAAGGGAACACTTGAACACAGACATACAAACACAGGGAAAATGCCATTTAAAGATGATGCTTTTATAAGCCAAGAAAGAGTGCCAGCTAGCAACCAGAAGTTGAACATAAGATGTGGAAGGATTCTTTCTCACAGTCTTCAGAAGGAACCCAATCATTTTGTCTGGAACCAATACAATCACTCTCTGTTGGTTAAGCCTCCCTGTCTGTGGCACTTTGTTACATCAATTCTAACAAACTAATAATTGCTGTCCTCAAATTCCCTTGCTAAGGCAGTCAATACTGCCAGCCCACTTGGTTAAAATTGAAAAGGGTTAAATGAACAAAATTCACTGGAGAAAATATTACCCTGCTACCATTTCATATAATGCAAAGAAGACTTATAGAAAAAGGCTTATTTTGGAATTCAATGGCAAACATGTTAGCCCTTTAAAATACTATCAGAATTTTTGACTACCAGTTTTGAGGGTGATTCATGAGACATTTTAAACCCTAAAAAATGTTAATATAAAAGCTATTGATTTAGGGATTTATTGGTGGAGGCAGTGATAAAGATAACTTTATGGAAAGCCAATGTTAGTTCCACATTTCTTAACTGAATAAAACCTTGAGCAACTCACAAAATTCTCTCAATATATTTTCTCACTTGTCTTTTCAGGGTTACATAGGGAAGCAACAAAAACATTTCTACAAAGCATGATGCATAGTACTTAATAAGGTTATCTTACTTTTGGTGTATACCAAGAAAGGAAGAAGAGAAAGAAAAAGGAAGGTGGGATCAAGAAAACAGTCAGTCCTTTTATTTCATTGAGAAACTATGTTTCCCCTTATCTGATATACTGCATAGCATGTATAGCAAGTTCTCACCTAACATCATGGGTAGGTCTCTTGGGAACTGTAATTTTAAGTGAAATGCTGCATCAGGAACCCGATTTTACCGTAAGCTGATTGGCATACACAAGAGTTAACTTCCTACAGCATATTCTAGTCTCAAAAAATATCACTAAACTTCAAATAAAGACCCAACCCTAGACATGATGCCTGTCCATTACAGGGCACATTCCACACTCATCTACCTTCACTGAGGCCAGACACAACAGCGACCCTAACGTGCACATCTTGGGGAATCTAGGGAAATCCATGCAAACTGGGGAGAATGTACAGACTCCACAGAGAGACTGGCCCTAACCAGGAGGCAATTATTTTTTACTCTCAACTTTAAAATTAAGTCAAACAAAACAATATTTTCCAAGAACCTGATATATAAAAATAAGGACCTTCTCAAAACTCCTGCTTTCTTAAAACTGAATCATTGATTAAATAAATTATCATAACCAAAAAGCTCCTCTTCACACTGACAAAGTCTCAAATGAGGCTCATTTAATAAAATATGACACATAAGTCAAAGTTACTTAAATATTTTTTCTACCAGAACAATATCATATCTTTGATTCTGGATATCTATTTCTGAAATTGCTTTATACACAAAAGTAAAGAGAAGAAACTGCCTTAAAAAAAAAAAAAGAAATATAGCTTCTACCTTATACATATAGCTTCTACCTTATAAACTACAAAGATTCCCCATCACCCAAGGTGTTCCCCAAACCTTGTTACTACCTTGTTACTAGTTACTACCTTAACATGACCAGCTGGGTTACTCTCTCTTCAGTTAACAATGGACAATTCTCAGACTATCTCCAGAGATTCTCCAAGGGTCACTAAAAAATCCAACTTTAGCAGTTATCAGTTCTCAGTAGGCCTCAGTTCTCAGTAGGTCTGATAACACAGAGAAGTTTAGGAAATAGATACAAAGTAGAAAAATTTAAATGATTATGAAATATAGTCAAAGTAGAAAAATTCAAATGACTAACAATACACCTCTCTAAAAGGTAAAATAAGTAACTTCAAGGGTGTTTATACACATGTAAGTGTGTCTACACATGTGCATGTACATTTTGTCTGAATATATGTATATATGTAGGTATCCACATACACCCCACACATGTGAAATCACAGTGATCAAATTACACTGCAACATACTTTCTCACTTAATGAAAAAGTATATATATTTTTCTATGTGGACATATTGAAAAGTATACACACATATCTTTCCAAATGAGAATATATAAATCATTCCCAAATGTCTGATATATTATTTAACAGTGATATGTAGCCCACTGAATAGATGTTTATTCATTTATGAAACCAAATCAATTTTAATAACCACCTAGGTTACTTCTGGTTTTTGCTGTAGAGAGTTGCATGTATGTTTGGTAACCCACAGATACATCCAAAGGAGAGAGTAGAACTTCTGAGCCACAGGCAAGAGCAGTTTAAAACACAGCATTATATAGTTAGCCACAGGAGTCTAAACCCAACCAGGAGGTGACCCACATGGCACCTCAGACCTCTCCTCTTTTGTCCACTGCTCCCCTCAGCAGTGTACTTCGTTGATCTGCCTGTTCTGCTCCCCACTCTGTCTCTGGTGAATCCTCTCACCGCCCCTGCACCTCTGGTCTGTACCCCAGTTCTGTATGCATAAATAAATAAATCTTTAAAAAAATAAAGGCAAGAACATGTTCAACTTAATAGATAAAAACAAATTATATTGTCCTCTACAGAAAGGCCCATAAATTTGTATTCCTACCAATAGCATGTGAGAAGACCTAGGAAGGGGCATTAATGAAGTTTTTAAAATACAGATGCCCAGACCTAACGCTCTCAGAAATTCTGATTCAATATGTGTGAGTTAGGGTCCCAAGTATCTGTATTTTTCTTAAGTGTCCAAGGAAGAATGAATGTCCAGCATTTGAACCCCTGAGGTAAACCATCAACCCTTGCAGGAGGTACCCATTAGCTACATATCAGTCGTATGTCTTACTAAAAATTATTCACACATGTGCTCTGGCCTATGTTGGGAAAAGTAGCATTTGAAAACAAGGAATTAGTACCAGAGAGACAAAGCTGTCTGCGGATCTTACTTCTCTACATACAGTTTGTAAAGTGTCCCAGTTTGTATTCTGGAATTTCTTTGGAGGCTACACAAAAATATTTTTTTGGTTTTTTTTTTTTTTGTCCTGATCCTTTATTTAGGGATGAGGAAAGAAATAACATATCCTTACTTTTCTTCTACAGTTAGGTTAGTATATAAGTTAAAAGAATCCTTAGTGCTTTGTAAATGCTTTTATGAACACAAATGGGGCATTTGGCCAGTAGGTAATGAAAATCAATGACACTTGCTGCTTTCTCTACCCATTCCACTGTATTGAGAGATTAAATTTTAGATTGGAAACACAGTGATGAAGAAGAAAGATGCCTTCAGTCTTCCTAGCAAACTCTGGGAAGGAGGCATACAGAAGAGAGAAAGGTGACCTCTCACTCAGAATTAGTTCAGACACAGGTACTTATGATGTTCATTGTCTAAATCACATCTTTGCATTGGACTACCAAGGTAAAGAGAAACCTTTACTTTCTTACATTTTTAATAAAGTAGCATTGGTTTACAACACTACAATATGATTCAGAGGTAAAGGATCACATTTCTTCAGATGTATGTTACCACACCACACTGACCACCAAGGCACCCACAGTCCTCCACTGCAGCCCACTTGAGCCCCCTCCAGACTTTTTCACTCCATTCTCTTCTTCCCCCTTTGGTAGACTCAATTCAAAATACCAAAAACAGATCTACCACACTATTCATCAGTTCCACTCCTAGGTACCTACAAAAAGAATACAAAAGCACTAATTCAAAGCTATATATATAATTCATTGCAGCATTATTTACAGTAGCCAGAACTGGGGGAAACCACCAAGAGTCCAAGGACAGAGAATTAAGAAGGTGTGTATGGGGAGAGAGGGTGTGTGAACATTTGCAATGGAATATTATGCAGCTATTAAAAAGCAAGATTAAAGAGCATTCTTAAGTTCAATGACCTGAAAGACTATTTGTAAACATCTTCAAAAGCCTAACTCAATACTCCCCAAATTTGAATGTACATTAGACCCACTTAGGAAATTTTAAAATGTACTGATTTCTAGCCCTACTTTCAGAGACTGATTCAGTTGGTCTGGCATGGAGCCCAGGTATTGGCATATTCTAAATTGCTAATGTAGAGTTTAGTGTGGATGAGAACTGTGGGCCACTGTCACAGTCTAACATTCATGGGACACACAGGCATGCCTCCCTGCATTATAATACTCTAGTCTGTACTATGTTGCCTATGAGAGAAGGGTAGAAAAAAAAAAAAAGGACGATCTTTCTTCTTTCTTTCACCTCTCCTTCCTCTTCCTTTGGTCACCATCAGCTTCAAACTGAGACTTAATGCCACCCGTGCAGAGTTTGAGGTATATTGATTTCTAGGTGGAGGAGTGGGAAACTCAAAGTATTCCCAGAAAAACAGCAAGCAACATGGATGAGTGAGAATTGTGGCAAACAGCAATCCAAGGCTATTAGGTACTTCTGATCAAACACTGACAGGTTTTTTTTTTTTTTAACCTCAAAAGCTTCAGGCAAATTAACTTTTAAAAAATGCATTTTAGGGCCCTCCCTGGTGGCACAGTGGGTTAAAGCACTGCACTAAGAAGCTTAAGCCACTTCTGCATGAGTTCGATTCCCGCCTGCCCTGGAGGTGACCTCATGGCGTGGCAGACCACTCCTGACCCGCCTGCTGCTCCCCTCAGCAGTGTACTTCGTCGATCTGCCTGTTCTGCTCCCCACTCTGTCTCTGGTGAATCCTCTCACCCTCCACATCTCTGGCCTGCACCCCAGTTCTATATGAATAAATAAATAAATCTTTAAAAAATGCATTTTATCTGAAATGTTATATTTCCTAAAAGTTGGAAACTAGTTCTTTTTTTTTTTTTTTAACTCTGAGTCAAATAAAACACATTTGCGGGTTAAACACTGCTGATAGTTTATCAGTTTGAGTGCCACAATTTCAAGAGCCATCCATTTTTCATGGTCCAAAACTACACCATTGATCCGAAGAGTGAAAAGTGTAAAATACAGCTGGACCCCAAACAGTGACAAGATTAGTGCACTTATTAAAGGGCAGGTCTGAGTCTCTTAACCAGATGATGTTCACAAAACTGTGAGCAAACTGTGCAGTGTTTGAATTTAAGAGTTACCCCAGATGGACTGGGTGGAGCTGCTTAATGATGCATCTTTCCTGGAAATCATTTCCCTTTTATTTCCCCCCATAAAGTCCAGGTGCACCATCCACTTTGTTACATGTCAAAGAAGAGACTCGTTCCAAATGGTCTTCATTCCTTTGGTCACCATCTGTTACCCCAAACCCTGCTTCCAACAGGTATGTAGTTGTCAACACCATGAAGACAGAAGCATTTTCTGTTGTAAATGCAGAATGTGCTGCTGAACTTCCGTCTATGAGATTAGATTGATAGCATTTTTACTATAGAATACATATTGTATTATTAAGGTGGACCAGTGTTGACAAAACTTACAGTTAGAGGAAAAGTGGACCGTAATACAATTAAACTATTAACAAAAAGGAAAACATGAAATAAAGCTAAATTAAAGGATCAGGATAAGTAAAGACAGAGATTAACTCAGAAAGGACCTCATACTTCTATTCCCTTTCTCTCACATATGAATGGGGGCTAATACCCCATTTCAGAGCACTGTACTATTTTCTGTGGTTGTTTTAAATGTCAAATCATGAGAATTTTGTGAAATAGTCTTGAAAACTGGAAACTGTATACATATTTAATGGATTCTAAGGATGGATATGGCTCAGTAGTAAAAGGAAACTGTGGAGATGTGCTCTGGAGGTTCCTCTCCCCCAAAAGGGTAACTGTGTGAGTCCTATTCACTTGGTTGACTGCAAGGACTTTGCAAGGACAGGCTGGCTAGGGAGGAAGACAGGCAGGATAGGTGACTGGGCCTTATTTCTATACCCTCCGCCCATCTCTGGCCCCAGGTGGGCAACAGGCCTTGATCAGCTTCCATGCTGGAAAGAAGGTTCTGAGTGCTTACATTTCTCCACCCTCTGACAACACAGCTTTACAGCCACTTCAAGAACCATGAACTATGGCACCATGAATCTGCTTCTTCATCATAATAGAAACATAATTATTATGAGATGGATTTTTGAGTTCACACCTACCAGTTGCCTTAAACAGTTTTATAGTAAACACTGAGATGGATTTAAATTATTTCCTTCTTTCCAAATAGTCAGAAAGTCTAACTTCATCTACATTAATAACATTAGAGAGCTAGTCACTGATAAAAAGAAAAATAGACCCATCGAGATGGAAAAAAGCGGTCCCCAAACCAGGCACCAGACAATGGGACACAGAATTGGTGGTGGTGTTTTGTTATTTTTATGGGGGGGGGGGCGGTTGGTAGAGTTGTTGTGACGCTGTGATGAGAAGCATTTTCATTTGTCATTAAATAATATGTTCTTTGGATGTTATAGTGAAGAGATACTGTAAATTCAATTAATTTTAGATGTCAAACTTAAGTACTTTCTGAGTAAGACACCACTGGGGCTGGTTACAAGTAAGGTCAACTTACTCTTGAGCTATAAGCAGAAGAGAAATAAAACACAGAACTTTATTTATTTGTTAAAATGACAACATTTATTCTTCTGTCAATAACGATTACAGATGACTTTCGCAATGAGGACTAACATGGTCACAGCACCAAGACACCGATAATTCTCTACCATACCATGGGGCCCTTCCCCCTTTTGCACCATAGCCTCTACCTCCTCTGTAGCCTCAATCTGTAGTCAGGTTTCTAGGGTTTGTGTTGGTTTAGTGTGTTCATTGCTTTGTCTTAATTCTTTATCATGAGAACAGCCATTATTTATGTCTCTCTCCTTCTGACTTACTTTGCTAAGTGCAACCCCCTCGAATTCCATTCTTACTATTGCAAGCAGCAAGATTTTGTCTTTTTTATAATGTAGTAACATTCCACTGTGTACATGCATGTGTGTGTATGTATGTTTATGTGCCACTTCTTTTTTAGACACTCTTCTTGTGTTGGGAAAATCAGTTGTTTCCACAAGTTGGCTACAGTAAACAGTGGTACTCCTGTACACATGTTCCTCAAATTAGTGAAAATTGAATTGTAGTCCTAAGACTTTCTCAGCAGTTGGAGCCATTAAGTCAGGTATCTGACTTGTAACTCAGGGGTCTTCCCACTATAATTGCCTCCAAAGAGGAGTTAGACACTACTGAGCCTTCATGAGCTCCAGCACTGAACTCTGTGACTTCCAAAGCTTAAACATGAGAGAGATGAATCAGCAAGAATTGTTGGAGGAAAGGAAGGTCTCTGGCAAGAAAAGGGACTATGATAGTGAGGAAAAGTAGACCAGTTGATGGAAGACCTTGAGAACAGAATTAGGAGAATTTGGTCTTTGTCCTTAAAGAAATAAGTGATTGAATAATAACTACATGAATATATCCCCAAACATACTACATGCATGTGCCCTTTGGTTCACTGGGTCTTAAAGGATAGATGCACCCTCAAACATAAGACCTATTCTCAATCTTCTGTGAAAAATAATGAAAACAGATGCTTTCCTCTCCAAGCATCTGATCCTCTGCCTGTAGCATCTAATCTTCTGGAAGAAAGCAATCCATCTGGGCAGATGAAAGAAACCTATATGGAGAAAGTTTTGCTATTGCTGTCAGAGAGATATCAACATACCATTAGCTCAAAAACTAAACTGAAACTGTAAGGAAATTTGAGACATCCAATTGTCCACCCTTTTAGAATGCAAGGCAATAGGCAAAAACAAAAGCAGCCATTTGAATTCAGGACCAAAATGAACTCTCTTTCTCCTCTTTCCCTTCCTAGGCCTTATAGGATTGGAAAATCAGACACTGTCTCTAATCTGTTCTGAATGGCTTTTTGTGTCTCATCATACACACATAAGTAATATGTTATACTGAATTATTCTGTCCAATGACCAGGAAAAAGGAAAAATCAGTGTTTTAATTATAGCTGTTCAGAGTATGGTTACTAGCTGTTCTTTTAATCACTTCTATGTTTTCCTTGAGAATGATAAACAAATGGAAAGAGTTAGACATCTACTTTCAATTCTTCATAAAACAACCAAGGCTGAGAGCAGGTGACAAGAAAAAAGGAAAATAAAGTGGAATTAAATATTAAGATTCAGTATATGCATAGACAATTTTTAGAAAGAAGTCATGTTAATTATGAGCTAGCCCATGAACTTTACCCTACCCCTCATAGTTTCCTGCCTGTCTCTTTCCAGGGGGCTCCCTCTGGTGCCCCATGTAATGAAGAGCCCATTATTTTTTATATGTTAACTTTCCTCGCCAAGCATCACACAGTGCTTCCCTGCTGATTACCAGCTGAACAATGGTTATAAAAACAATCACATGTTTACGTTAAGGATAAGTACCTTATGGATCTTCACTCAACACTCAGCAAATGAGTCTAGATAGCCCATTATCTTGCTCAGGATTGTGTAACAGGATGGATTTAGAGACTATTAATTTGAAGGAAAACTCTTTGAAATATTCAGTAGCTGACTCAATGCTACATTAATTTGTAGATATCTGTTCATCCTATCATTATTGTTCGTAAAAAAAAAAAAACAGGGACTCCACAATTGAGATAAAAACAAAAAAAGTTTGTACAAAATGATGTAAAAATAAACTGTTATATTATTAAAAAAAAAAAAAAAAAAAAACAGGGACTCCACTATGGTGGAGCTTCACCATTGGTGTTATCCTCACAATATACCTCAGGGGAGGATTTGTCTCCACTTTACCCAAGAAGATCAGAAGATCAAGAAATTTTCACAGCTCACTATGGGCTTCCATCCTCAGATTTCACACTTTTGTCCACTCATTCACCTACTTGTTAATTTACTGAGATCCAAATATGCTACAGATATGGAGCTAAATAAAACACTATGTCACTCAGGGAAGCTTCTATCATCTGTCCGTTGTAATTTCCAAAGTCAAAGAAAAACTTGCATGACAGCACCTAATGACTGCTTTCCCCAAGAAGAGGACATTGCCAGTGACTAGTGCTCCCTCTTCTCCCCTTTTCCTCTTCTCTCTTTCCTTATTTCCACCCATTTCTTTCTTTCACTGGAAAAAAAGTTACAAGACTCAGTAAGTTGATTTGCAGTTTAACTCAGTAGTTAAATTGCTAAATTGCATGATCATTTAGCATGATCACTGGATAATGCCTCAAATCAGCGTTCTTAGCAGGACTGTTCCAGGTTAGTTAATTCAGGTATATCAGAAGCAGAAGAAGTTCCATGGTCAAGTCAGTTTGTAAAAGTGGGTACATTTCATTCTACCCCAATGACTCATAATAGATACCAGCATTCCAAAGGATGCCAAAAGTACCTGTCTAACATTACTCAACAGCACATCCCCAAAAAAAGTTTCCCAGCATTGGGTCCTTAATGAAAAACTTATAAAAAGACTTTGCCAAATACTACCACTAGGAAAAATAATTTTACTGGAGAAGAGTTTAATAATATGGGGGGAAATGTGTGGGTCTTTACTCCAAGGTAGTACCTTGCAGGAAAGCACAGAATTTCACCTCAGAAGATCTTGGTTCAAGTCCATAATCTGCAAAATTCTAGTTAAGTAAACTTCAGTACGTTTCTTAACATCTTTGAGCCCTTATGTCCTTTATGTAGCGAGTGAGCAGTATGATACATACTTCACTAATTATAAGATTAGAGATGATTTATATTTTTTAAACATCTAACAGTGCCTGACAAACAGATGCACAATAGTGCTCATTTCTAAATAAAGAACATAATATATAAGCATAATAAAAATTATATGTATTCTAATTTACTCTTCCATGATTTGTATATATCTTTGAGCTGCTAGTCATCCACACTTTGCCAGAGATTCTTAAAGAAATGGAATGTTTTAAAAATAAATAATTGACAACTGTCATTCCTATATGAAATGTTTTTTTTTAAAGACTTATATTTATTTACTTATGCACACAAAACCTGAGGTGAGAGGATTCACGAGAGAAGAGTAGGGAGCAGAACAGGTGGATACGCTGAAGTACACTGCTGAGGGGAGCCACAGGTGAAGACAGGAGAGGTCTGCTATGCCATGTGGGTCACCTCCCTGGCCAGAGTTGAAAATCATGACACAATAGCTGGCGACAGCTTGATGAGGCTGAGACTTTAAACCCTACGCCACCACTTTTAGTATAAGCATGGCTTTATCATATGGGCCAATCAACTTAACTAACTTACAAGAAACTGACAGCAAATTATACACAAATAAAGAGTTTTCAATAACAAATTCACTTTGTTTTTGTTTATTGGATTTGTTTCATTGCTTATTTTTTTCCTCTTCCTTCATTGTGTTTACTGATGAACTAATCATACATATTTAAACAAAACAAAAACTTTTTTTTAAAACAAAAACATTTTTAAGCTACATTTTTTCCCTGATTTTCAAACTCAAGTGAAAACAATTTCTTAACATCCCATTATTTAAAATAAGGAATTCAGCAGTACGCCACACTTTCCCTACCTCCACTTACTTAGTCTGTAGTTTACATGATCTGGCAACTAAAAACTAGAATATAGTTATTAGATAATTCTCTAACATTTATTTTATGTTAATAATTATCTTAGATATTTGTACTCAGCATTATAATAACAATTACAAAATGTCTAGACAATTTTTGTTTTAATTAAAAATATTATGAAAAATAGACAAATTTATGTTGGTTACCAGTTTAAGATGATGTTAAATGTAGTTACAAAAAAGTCTATGTGTAATAATCCCATTTCTTTATGAACATATTCAATAGATATAAATTCAATAAATCTTAAAAGCTCTATATCAAAATGATATTAATAGTGGATATGTCTGATATAAATGGGTATAATAAGTGATTTTTTTAAATAATTAGCTTAACTGGTATTTTCTAATTTTTCTAAAATAAATACTTAAGGGTTTTTGTTAATTAAAAAAAATGAACTGCTAGGTAAAGAAGGCAGAGTGAGTGAAAGTGTTTGCATATACTTCTCTAACCCTTAACATTCCCCACTAATGTGACAATAAAGGGATTTTTATAAATATAGAAACCCATTAGAATAAAAAGAACAGGAGAAAGGACAACAATCACAAAATTTTGGGAGCTGAAAAGCAGATGGCCTATGGTAATTGCCTTAACAGACCCAAGAAAGCAGATCCTAAGTTGACACTGGGAAAACCTATGAAAAACTCAATTTACCCTAAAGAATACCCAGAAGACCCAGAAATTGGCAGTTGCAGATACAAATGTAAGTGGAAGGTGCAGATCAGAAGTAATGAGATCCCCTGTCCTCTCTACTACTTCACTTGGCCAATTACCTGCCCATCCTTTACCCAAAGTTTCCCCACTCCCTACACAACACTAGAAGTTTCATCCTAGAGAAAGTACAATGGAAGATCTGGAAAAGGAGTCTACAGATACAGGTGAGGATTAGGGTATGGAGCCAGACAAAAAATAAAGGGATTATGTATATGCTCTCAACATCACTGCCCTTGGGTACAAGACCCCTTCCCTGAACATTTTCCACAATGCAAGCAAAGAGGTTTTATGCCCAATCCAGGCAAGAAATTAAAAAGAGTTTTGTCTAATGTATCTCATCAGTCCAAAATGAAAGAATTAAACAAGAACAGTTATCCAGTGACATAACTGCTCCTCAACAGTGAACAGTATTGAGTGAGAGATGAAAACAAACACTGGATAAATATCAAACCAAAATAACTCCATAAATTTATAAGTACAGTGGAGAGAAATGGAAAGAGTGTATATGTTTTTGGTGGGTGAGGACAATGAATATATCTAAGTGTCTGCGTGAAAAAATCAGAAGGGGGTCCTTCCTGGTGGTGCAACAAGTTAAAGCACAGTACTGTGAAGATATCTGCAGCCACTTCAGCATAAGTTTGATACCCAGCCCCAGAGGTGATCCACATGGCACAGCAGACCTCTCCTGATCCGCCAGCTGCTCCCCTCAGCAGTGTACTTCATTGATCTGCCTGTTCTGCTCCCCACTTTGTCTCTGGTGAATCCTCTCACTGCCCCTGTGCGTCTGGCCTGTACACCCATTCTTTACGTATACATAATCATTTTTTTAATCTTTTAAAAAATCAAAAGGATAAATACTCATCTTCCATATCAGGAAGCAGCAATATAACTATGTGATGTGGAGTCATGAGAGGAAATGCTAAACTATCTATTCAAAGTGCTAAAAGTGTTGGCCTCTGAGATGATGAGATACTGGGATCAGATTTAACTGCTGTTCATTATAATACATTCTACAGAACAAATTGATTGAACTAACAAAATTCAACAATAAAAAAAGCAAACAAACAAATTAAAAAAGAGAAGAGGCTCTTAATAGACACTTCTCCAAAGAAAACAGATGGCCAACATGCATATGGAAAATGTTCATCATCTCTTATCATTAGAGAAATGCCAATCAAAATAACAATGAGATCTCACTTACCAGGAGTAAATCATAACTTTTGGTTATTATCCAAAAGGCAAGTAACAAGTATTAAAGAAGATGTGGAGAGAAGGGAACTCTTATAAACTACTGATGAGAATGTAAGTTGGTACAACTATTATAGAAAGCAGTATAGAATTCCTCAAAAAAATTAAAAAAAGAAATTTTATATGATCCAGTTTTCCTATTTCTGAATATTTACATCAATATTTTAAAAAAAACACTTAATCAAAAATATATATATTACTTCATGTTTATTTCAGCAATATTTACAATAGCCAAGAGATGGAAACAACCTAAATACCCACCAACAGACAAACTGAGATACTATACTGAATGAGAAATATTATACAGCTATAAAATGAAATCCAGCCATTTGCAAAAGCAGGGGTAGACCTAGGGGGTATTATGCTAAAAGAAAGATAGATCTCACTCATGTGTGGTATACAGAAAAAAGAGATGAACAAAAAAAAAAGCTGCATTCTAATGTGGCTCTAATTTAATATGGTTATTAAATATTAATAAACCAGTGTGAAAAAAATAGGATTACCAAAAATAGGATTCTCCCAGAAAAGGGAGAAAGTCATAAAAATACAATATTGGAGTTAAAACAAATCAGATCAAATCCTTTATCAGGGTTAAAACCATCCTGAATAGCTCTGTACCAAAACAAACAAACAAAAAAGGACACAAAACTCAGTAACAGTGGAGGAAGTTTTGAGGAGCCCATACTATTAAAGCTATCACCTCCAGAACTTGGTTCTCTGCCAGTCAAATCCAATAGTGAGATTCTTGTCTTAAGACAAAATAATTTTCAGAAAAGTTTAAGATGCATCTACTTTTTAGTATACCACAAGATAATACTGAAAATTAATTAATAGATCTGAACCTGAGAGAGGCCATTTAAAACAGTAAACAGTTAGTCAAATCACAAAAAATAAAATACTGGCATATTTGATTAAATATTTTGAACTTCTACCAAAGAGAATCTAAATAAATATCAAATTTCATTTTTTTAAAGATTTATTTCTGTGTGCATACAGGCCAGAAGTGCAAGGGTGGTAAGAGGAGTCACTAGAGACAGAACAGGGTGCAGAACAGGCAGATTGACGAAGTACACTGCTGAGGGGAGCAGCAGGTGAGACAGGAGAGGTCTGCCATGCCATGTGAGTCACCTCCCTGGCTGGGGACTGAACTCATGTTGAGGCAGCTACAGCCAGCTTTGTAGTGCTTTGGGTAGCCCATTGCACCACCAGGGAGGGCCCAAATGTCAAATTTTAATTAGTAAAACTTACTATTAGCTATAGGTATGATGAAGGGTTAATATACATATAACTAATTGGAAAATATTCTACAGATCAGCAAACAAACATTAATATGTTTAAAAAAAAGATCATAAGCAGAACATTTTAAAAATAATAAAGTGGACACTAAAGTTAAAAAGCAATTTCAACTAATAGTTTTTTTAATAAAATTCCTATCAGACTGAAGTATATTTTTAAAGATAATATTTAATACTAGTAAGAATGAGAAAAACAAGTACTCTCACATATTGCTGTTAGAAATTTAACTTGGAAAGCGATTTGGAAATATGTATTAAAAGCCATAAAAATTCTCATATTTTGAATCAATAATACCTCTTTTAGAAATCTACCATAAGTAAATGAGAGATGTAATAAATGATTTATGCACAAAAATATTTATCACTCAGTTATAATACCACAATAGGGAAAAGGTTTCAGTAAATTATAGTACGGCCCTGTAATAGAATATTTGGTAGATATTAAAAGTCATATTTTTGAAAAGTACTTAATAACTAGGTAACTGTTTATGACAAAATATTAATGATAAAAACACATGTTACAAATTATATACCGTAATGATGCCAATTTTATAATATACACATATATCAAATTTGTTATATGAATATATACCTTATTGTATATTTGAAAATACTAGAAATATATGAAAATTAATAATAGTTTACCACAAGTAAAATGATTATAGGGAATGATACTTTTCTTTTACTTTTCTGTTTCACTTGTCATTGTTATTATAAGCATGAATTACTTTCAAATGACAAATGGAATAGAAGTAAAATATTAACCTTACATAAAAATATATATATTGAATGAATATAAGTACATATACATACAGATATAGTGCAAATTCAGAAGTTCATAATTCTGGATTCATTAAAAATTTGAAAGTTAGCTGGACAGAAATTCACTTTATTTGCCAAATAAAAGGCAAGACATATGAAAATGACAAGATTTTAAAAAGAAATATAAAAGTTAACATTTTTGGTTTGGTTTGGTTTTGTGCAAAGTACTATAAACCAAATATTTGCTATTCACTCTCTCATATAGGAGATTCTCAGTATAATTCCCCACTTTATGGATGTGGAAACTAAGATGTAAAGTTAGTGACTTTCCCATAGGAAGAGTATTTGTTAGTCATGCATGAAGTCTAACTCCAGCTGGGCAGAGTTTGTCCTCCTTATGGGGTCTCAATCCAGACTGCCAGTTCTAATTATCAGGGAAATGCTTTTAAGAAGTCCAATACCCAGACCCCATCTCAGAACAAATAAATCAGAATCCTGGGAGTAGAGGCAAGACTTAACAAACAAACATGTAGCTTAAAACATAACCAGGTTGAGAATCTGCAAGTCTGACCAATTTTCTCAACTTTTGAATTATGATTGCCAATAGGCTCCACCAGATTCTGATGAGGAAGCCTGGGGTAACTCCAGGCTTCTGTATCATTAATACACACTTCAGTCAAATTCTGGATTTTGAATAAAGGATATTATGCCTTATTGGGAAGAAGAAAAAAATCTGTGTGTGTGTGTGTGTGTGTATGTGTATATGTACTCACAAAATTGTTCCTAAATATTCTACTTTGAAAAACACCAAGGTTATATTTCTATAATTTTCTATTCAAATTGTGACACATAAGAAAACAGCACTTGATAGTTCAAACTGCAGAATATCAAGTCCCATTCCAGGCCTACTAACTCAGAATCTGAAAATTAATGAGATCTCACATAATATACAGTACATAAAGCAAAACTACAGAAACATTACTCCAAATACAATTAAAGATCGCAATATCTACTCCTCACAGATAAGTGGGAAAGCCAATTTTCTCAATTTGTTGTGGAATCCTGCTATCTTTGGGATCCCAAGACAACCTCAAGGGCTACATGGTCCACAAAACTTGGAAAAGAACCACTACTATGAAGAGTGTATCTGTGGTCACCCTGAAATGTCCCTTTCTAGTCAAATATGATCTATTGAAAAATGGCAACTTTCTCTGGTAGCCTCAATTCTACAATCATAATTCTAGGAATTGTCATGGCTTAGATTTATCTATACATTTATTTCTCTATATTCCACAAAAAGTTAAATAACCCTGTATGTGTCTTCCTCCTTCTGACTTATTCCATTTAACATATCTCCCTCCAGTCCCATCCAAATTGTTACAAATAGCAAGACCGCATTGTTTCTTTTACAGCTGGATAGTATTCCACTGTGTATATGAATACCACAAGGTCCTAATTCATTCATATGTCCTTGGAGGCTTACAGTGTTTCCATAAATTGGCTATTGTAAATAGCGTTGCAATAAACATGGGTGTTCATACATCCCTTTAAATTAGTGTTTTTGTGTTCTTTGTGTAGATACTTAGAAGTAGAATTGCTGGATTCTATAGTAGAGCTATTTTTAATATTTTGAGAAACCTCCACACTGTTTTCTATTGGGGCTGGACCAGTCTATACCCCACTAGCAGTATATGAGGGCTTCTTTTTCTACACATCCTTACCAACTCTTGTCATAAGGAAAATATGGCATTTCAAGAAATTATCCCACATTATATATCTTTGGGGAGAAATGGTAAGCACCTCAGGGATATTTTTAGATTCTTAATATATGTAAAAATCACTCAATATAGGGCCCTCCCTGGTGGCACAGGGGGTTAAAGCACTGCACTAAGAAGCTTAAATCCCCACCTGCCCAGGAGGAGATCCACATGGCATGGCAGACCTCTCCTGACCCCGCCCGCTGCTCCCCTCAGCAGTGCTCCCCACTCTGTCTCTGGTGAATCCTCTCACCCTCCACATCTCTGGCCTGTTACCCCAGTTCTATATGAATAAATAAATCTTTAAAAAAATAAAATAAAATAAAATAAAATCACTCAATATATCAGCTATGAATTAGCACAGTATCTTATGAATCTCCTGTTATTACTAATCAACAGCAAATAATACAGTGAATGAATATGTGAGTGAACAAAGTAACAAATGAATGAAAAACTACTGAATTCTTTGGAATTTTCAGACTGCTTTCCAGAGAAGCTACACCATTTTACATACCCACTAAGTGTATGTGAGGGTTCATTTTTCTCTACAACCCCTCCATCACTTGTTTCTTGTCTTCTTTGATAATAGCCATTCTGACAAGAATATAGTATTTTCTTGAGATTCCATTTATTAATATTATTCTTCTCTCAAATAATACTACACTATAGCCTTTTTCACCCACTTACTTTCAGTACACAACTGTTAAAAGTTAATATCAGCAAGATTTCTACCAAATTAAATGCAGGATCTAGGTAGCAGCAGTTCAGATTTCTCTAACCTTTGTCCATACCTGACTCATCATAAAAAAAAAGACCATGACAGGTTTATAGACATGTTAAAATCATTTGGTGGTTCTGTGATTGAGATAAAACATCCAGCTCTGAGAGATTAGAATCCATCAACAGTTTCGTCCACAAGAAATGCTACAAAGAAAACCTAAAACCCAGGTCTGCAAGGAGAAAGGCAAATTCTAACATCCAGTATACAATCACCTTAAGTGAATACTGGTCTAATGAAAGTTCACTGACTGCAATAGCTTTGGGACTTGTGTAGCTAACTGTCCTTCTGTGAAGCACAGAAAAGATCTAAAGGGCTTTGACCCCAACACCTGCCATAGAAAGAACAGATGACTCACAGCGCAAAGGTCTTAGTTTTCAACAGGATGCTTGTGGCTCAAATTATTCATGCAGTGACTCTGCTCTGGTGATTAAAGCAAAAGTGGTAATACTTTGCATATGTCTTTGCTACAATGGCATGTCTGAAAATTTCATATAGGAAGACCCAAACTAGAGGGAGAGGTACAAGTCTTTTTACACACACACACACACACACACACACACACACATTTAATATCATTCTTCCTTTTTATACAATTGTACAATGCATGCTTTCTCCTCCCAGATATAGTTCCTGTAACATTCCCACCACCAATTCATCCATGCACCATCATCATAGTCCCTCCCCTGTTTTAATTGTTCTCCTTCCCTGTCCCTTGCAGAATGTCTCTAATTTATAGATGCCTATTAATTTTGTTTTCCACTTATAATTATTTTTGTCTTGACCCCTTATTTGTTTTTCCCTATATTCCTCCTATAAGTGAAACCATCCAATATTTTTCTTTTTCTTGCTGGCTTACTTCACTGAGCATAATCCCTTCTTGTTCCATCCATGTTGCTTTGACTGGCATGACATTATCTTTTTTGATTGCTGAGTAATATCCCATTGTGTATATATATCACATCTTCTCAGTCATCTATTTTTGGGTATGTGGGTTGTTTCGATAGCTTACCTATTGTCAAAAGTGCTGCAATAAACACACGGTGCAGGTTTCCTTTGAATCAATGTTTTTGTGTCCTTTGAGAGAGACGAATCTTTCAACTCAATAAAAGAGGGGAAATTTTGAAGGAAAATATTGTTGCTACAAACCAAG
Source organism: Condylura cristata (assembly GCF_000260355.1). NCBI lineage: Eukaryota > Metazoa > Chordata > Mammalia > Eulipotyphla > Talpidae > Condylura > Condylura cristata. The sequence continues at coordinate 40,155,300 of NW_004567107.1, read as the reverse complement.
AGCTAAAGAGTAAACAGAATCACACCATAAAATGCTGCATGCAGTGATATGTAATGACAGTAAATAAAATAGCCCCACTTAACATGTAGCTTAATTAAGCACATCATTTATACATTCTATGTAAATGCATATAACTTGAAGAACTCATAATGGCTCCATGCTATACACAAAATATAAATGACATGTAAACATGCAAAAAATTATAAGATCCTAGAAGAAGGCATAGCAAGCAAGAATTGGCAATAATTTTTGGATGTTACACAATAAAACACAAACAGAAGCAAAAATTACTAAGTTGGATAATATCACACTTAAGAACTTCTGCACAATAAGAGAAACAATCGAAAAATGAAAAGAACCTATAGGATGGAAGAAAGTACTTGCAAAGTGTATATATGATGAGATGCTAGTATCCAAAATACATATAAACCAAGTATCAAAGATACAAACACTTAATTTAAAAATGGACAGAGAAAGTGAATAGATACTTTTTCAAGAAGACATAGAAATGGTCAATAAGAACATGAAGGTATTCATCAGTTGATAACATCAGATGATAACATCAATTATCATCAAGGAACTGCAAAATCAAAACCACAATGAGATATGCCTCATACCTGTTAGAATGCCTATTATCAAAAAAAAAAAAAGAGAGAGAGAGAGAGAAATAGTATGTTATGTCTATTGAGTTTTCTGGAATTTTCATACTGTTTTCCATAGAAGTTATGTCATTTTACATTCCCACTAAGAGTATGTGAGAGCTCCTTTTTCTCTACAACCCCTCCATCACTTGTTGTTTCTTGTCTTCTTGATAATAGCCATTCTAACAAGTGTGAGGTGATATCTCATTGTGGTTTGATTAGCATTTTCCTAATAATAAGTGATGATTAACATCGTTTCTTGACTATCTGCATGTCTTCTTTGGTGAAATGTCTCTTCAGTACCTCTGACCAGTTTATAATTGAGTTGTCTTACTGTTGAGTTGTATGAGTTCTTAAAACATTATCATGTGAATTAAAAAACATCTTTAAATACCAGAGATAACAAGTGTTGGCACAAGAAACACTTGCTCACTGTTGTGAATTGATGCAGCTACCACAGAAAACAGTATGGAAATGCCTCGAAAAAATTAATAAAACTACTACATGATTTAGCAGTCCCAATTATGTGCATATATTCAAAAAATGAAAACAGGATCTCTAAGAAATGTCGGCACTTCCATGTTCATTATCACATTATAACAACCAGATTTGTAAAAATCCTAAATTCCCATTGAAGAATTAACGAATTAGGTGTGCACTTATGTATATATCTACATACATACAATGAATATTGTTCAGCATGCAAAAAAAGGAAATCCTGCCAGGATTTCCATGCAACAACATGGATGGAACTTGAGGACAATATATTAAGTCACTTAATATTCTACTAAGAAAAAGACAGAGGGCCTCCTTAGTGTTGCAAGGGGCTGAAGTGCAAAACTATGAAGGTATCCAAATCCACTGGAGCATAAATTCATTCCCCAGCCAGGGAGGTGACCCACACAGACTGCTCCCCTCAGCAGTGTATTTTGATCTGCCTGTTCTGCTCCCCACTCTGTCTCTGGTGAATCCTCTCACCCCCCAAACCTCTGTCTTATATCCCAGTTCTTATATGCATAAATAAATAAAAAAAATTAAAGGAGAATGACAAATACTGTGATATCATTAATATGTATAAATTTAAAAAGTCAAAAATCATAGTAACAGATAGTAGTGTAGTGGTTGTTGGGAGTGAATGGTGAAGAAAATTGGGAATCATTGGGAAGTAGGGAATTATTGGCACAAATTTCCAACTACCTAAAGGGGCATGAGTAGAGACTGTTGTCCTACAAAAATCTCCTCCTACATACTTAAACACTAAAAACTGCATTATCCTCAGGAATTTGCACCTCTGAGACAACATGCTAATTAATGTAAATCATTTTGTTTTATTTATTCCATACCCCTTGTTCATACAACACCTCAATATCCTAGTGTTTGTGAGAGCTATAGGCACTTTAGATGTACAAGTGCACCAAACAAGTCATGTTCATTTTCTACCCCAAACTGCCCAAAAACAGACATAGGGAAAGGAAAACCCTAGGATGAGACCTCCCATGTCACAGTAAACTGAGTCTAAAACAGGAGTAGAGGTGATAGGACCCTATACTCTGTTGGACACATACACACACACCTTAAGATCTGAGGTTAAAAAAAAAAAAACAGCCAGCATGGAGAATTTATACAATGAGAAGATTCCTTAATAAGATAAAGAGAGTCTGGATCCCTGAACAGAAAACTGTCTCAGAGACCTCTGCGGCATCTGCAAAGGTGACTCTTGATTTTTTAGGGCCTGTGCTGAGGGAAGAGTTCATAAGAAAATGTAGTTGATCATTGACACTGCCAACATTGTTCTGTCCAGCCAAAGAACTTAATTCCAGTGCTTTTGGCTGAGCAGGCATACAATCATAAAGACAGAATCTCCCGAAGGCAGAAGTTAGCCATTCTAAATTTTCACTAGGCTTTTATTTCATAAGTCACATGAGAGAAGTTGCCCCTCAGCCAGGAATGTGAGCTGTGAAGTTTCAAAATGCCGAAATCTTACCCAGACACTGGAATACAGTTCCTTTGTTCTCTCAGCAAATACATCAGACTCTTCCCTTTTTTTTTAATTTAGGGTGACATTTTTGCTCTTCCATATATGTGCATGTTCCATGGAAAAGTACAAGTTCCATTTTCACAAATGAGGGACTTTTTTCTCTTTTCTATCAATTCTCCTCTTGCCCTGGACAAGCTGCTGAGATGCAACCAAAAGGCTGAGTCCACCTCCCATTGCACTCTCAGGTCTCAGCAACTATCACCTGCCAGCCCATTTATTTTCTAAATCTCTTGTTCCACACTTAGCAAAGCCTTTCATTTTTTCACCTTCAAGATCAGAGACACATCTACAGATATGATTTTCAAATTACAGAGGCACCAATATAATCTGTTGACATTACTATTTTTCTTTTCACATAATGCTGGGAATGAAGTTTGTAGGGATGCATGAAAACCCAACAGGATCAAGGAAGGTTTCTTGAGGAGAGGAAAAGGGAGCAGATGTAATAGGAGGGAGGAAAGAATGGGGAAAAAAGGAAGAAGGAAGAGTGGGGAGAAGGAGAAAGAAGGAGGGAGGGAGAGACAGACAGCAGCCCCTAAGTCCAAGCCGGAAACAGGTTTTTATAAACCTTAACTACCCTTATCAGCCCTCATCTCTTGTCAAGAGTTCCTCACAAGTCTTTGTACATGTGAAACCTAACTCCAGCCTGTTTAGTTAATTATGAAAAAAACAACATGGAAACCATTATTTCAGTGTGCAAATTTATTCACCAGGTGTTATCCTCCCACTGCCCTCCTGTTCTCAATCTGACAAGAACAGCCTGGAGTGCCTTGAGAAGGGGGAGCCATCACATTATTCCAGAGGATACCAGGTGGAGGAAGTGTGGCTTTGTTCCCTACCCGAATGGCTTGAATTTATAAAACTCCAGGCCTGCATCTCAAGTCAGTCACCTGGCTTGCTCTCTGACATGTTCTGCGGTCAGATCATACACACTCGCCTCAGGAGGGGTCTTGGGAGCCTGCACAGTATTGCCTAAGTTCACAAAAAAAGGGTTGTCTTCCCAGAACAAATCTCTTCTATTGGTCAGCTGTCTTAGGTTAGGTTCCCTACAAGCAAAAGGAAAGGGGGGATTCTCCCTTACAGAAAAATCTGTAAGGAAGGTAGGAGAGCAGGACAGCTCAAGGGATAAGCACAAAGATGGGATTTCAACTGACGTCAAGCTTCAGCCTAATACCAGTGGCTGCCCTGAGCATGAAGTTTAACGCAGAATGAGTCTGGGTAGAACACCAGCAACTACTACCTTACCACAGCATGCAGTCATTAACAACTTGTTGCCCCTGCAGGAGGGGAGAGAGGCATAACCTCTCATCTCAAAAGTGGTTTCTCTGGACAGGAATGAACTTTTGAGTTCTTAGCAGCCAACATTTAAAGCAGCTGGAGATAGATGCAAGGGCACAAACAAGTGCTCTAGCAGGGCACCGTGCAGCCTGCCTCTCACATTGCTCGGAGCCCTCTGTCCCCATAGTGAGTTCAACCATCTGGACATAACTTCTCCACAGTTGTAGGATAAATTCTAAGTGGAAGATGAGTTTAAGAAAGAGCAATCTATGCTATGTTTTGATCCAGTCCTGAGAGAGGAACTTGTACTCATCAATCCTCTCCCTTCACTACCACCACTCTAGTTCCTGTCACCCTCAGCAAGCATTTTGCTGGTCCAGGTGATGTGATAGGCCTCATTCTAAGAGAATATGAGCCCCTACTTCCTGTGTCTTTATTAGATCAGGGGTGATATAAATCCCCCACTTACAGTTGTGAGCATGGAAGGGATGGCCAGTAGATTATCTAAACACAAAACATTTCCCTCCCACCACCACCATGATAGAGAAGCAGCTCTGCATCCTCAATGACCAATCACCCCAGTCCCTGTTCATTTGACACAAGGAATCCAAAGGAACCAGTCATATTCACAGCTTTTAATTCAGTATGACTCCTTCTATAGAAACTGCTATTTCATGGAAGTATCCTCCTCTGGAAATCAGAACCTACAGGTCCACAGAACCCAAACTTGTGGAAATGTTGCCCCCCCTTTTGGGGGATCAACAAAGGATCACTGGAAGTGATGGTGAACAAGACTACTGCTATCTTTATCCCCCAGTTTCAAGACCCATCTATTCTACCCATTGACCACAGATCAACATGTGTGTCATATACTAAAGAACAGCCCTTCAGCCCCCACAGAATAGCCATTACAGTCTGGCACTTTAGCCAGGTGATCATGTCACCATCATAACAGGCCTATGACTTCTAGATGGTGTGTGGCATGAGATAGAACCAATGGATCCCATGGTTCTACCCAATGGATGTCATGCCACTGAAAGAGTCCCTTGATTCAAGGTTATACTTTGTATGACCCATTGTCAGATTTTCAGTTACTCTGTAGGTGCTCAGATAGCCCTACCAAAGAGCTCACTATGGGCAGGAAAGGAAACCCCATACCTAGAACATGTACTAGTCCAGTGCAAGATGAAGGTCAAAACTTGCCAATGCAATTAGATTGGCAGTGAGTTCACCAAGGACAGGGCTGGCTGAATCCTGTCCATTTGCTTACTTAGTGGCACCTCTGCAGTGGATATTCTCTGGTGCTGTTCCTGCTCTTCCAGGTCCATTTATGTGCTTTTTCCCCAGACCACCTTGCCCCCAGACTTCTAATCATGCTCTTTCCAGGCCCCTGAGAACTTATTAAGTCAATCACACAAAGGGTTGAACACACCTTCTCCCTGAAGTTCTGTCCTCTATAAGCATTTCCCCTCAGTTTTGTTCTGCAAGCCCACTCCTAGGTGAGGTTATCATGTAACCACTATCTGTTTCTGGCTTGTAGCAATATATAGCACAACCTGTCTGTGAACCAAACTCAAGGTTTTCCTCTCCTTTCTTCAATTTCCTGCTTACAGTGAACTGAGGCGAGGCATGGATGCAACAGTGGTGGGCAAAACAAAAGCTACACTATCTATTCTTTGTTCAGGTACTTGGACACTCTGAACCCTTCAAGCAAACCCTAAATAAAATACTTCCTTCTTATAAGACATCATCTTAGAGGGTCTGGCATGCCAACCTCCTGACAGCTCTGTCCATAGATTATTTGCTTTCCATGATTAGGCACTCAGTCTCTTCTAGGACCATTTATGAACAGCTTTTCAAATAGTGAATAGTTTTCTGTGGTAGATGATATGGTCTTGTCCAAGGACCCTAGGGAATGTGCTTTGACTTTGCATTTGCTGTTGACAAGTACCTCCATATGCTTTTACCTACCACAGATAACACCAATGCCAGGGGCTGCTGAGTTCCTATGACTTAAGGGCAGACTGTTTGTACTGCAACCCTGACTAGTGCAATGCTCTTTCCTCCAGGTTTACATCCTGCTTTGCCACCTGATACAGTCAGGACAGTATACCAAAGTGTGGAATAAGTTGCCATTCCTTCCACCTGCATTCATGTTCATCATGTTCTAAGAAGGTAGAGCTAATTTAAAAACACTCAGTGCCTAGCCCACAAGAGTGTCCTGCCTCCTGCCATAATGCTCCAGCCCCACACTAATTTCTCAGAATAATCACAAACTTGCCTTTGAAGTTTTACCATGGGCTATGCTAGTAGATGTAGTCCAGACAAAGAAGAGTCACTCCAGGCCACAGTCAGAATGACACCTGCACGGTTCCACCATAATCAATGCTCAGGTATCTGCACTAATACTTTAAATCACATCTTCATGACAGTTAGTCCCTTTTGGTGGCTTCCCAAGCTATCTTTAGTCAGGGCCCTGCCTGATCTCTCCTGTGTCCACCTCTTCAAGCCTTTCTTCCCACCATGTTCTATATATCTTGACCACGAGAAGCTAAGTATTACTCTCTTTGCATGATCATCTAGTGTTTGTGGCTTCCTTAACTGTGCCGCTGAAAGAGTGATTACTCATCCCCCTAAACACAACACAAATGCCCTCTTTTTCCTGATAGGGTCAGGTGCAGCCACTACTCTGCCTGGGCAACCCTTTCCTTCTACTCCAGAATGTACTCTTGATGAGGTTGTTTACATTCTTGCCTAGGATGTGTGCTGCTTCAAGTCAGGCACTAAGACCTGTTTCCTTATCACCTATGACAAAGCCAGTGGATACCAAATCAATAAATTAATAAACTCTCTCCCTAGCCCCACTGCTAAATCCTCCCATCTCTGAGAATTGGAGATGTTTGCAGGAGGGTTGTTCTGTGAGTGGTTTAAATCATGATTTCCCCCAAAAGTCAAGATTTCCATCCCATTCTATTTTTGCTGATCACCATTGCTTATTTTACCCCACCAGCACCATCACAAAGTCCCCTTTTTTGTTCCTAAATGATGGAACACAGAAGAGATGTCTAGTTTCTACCTCCTGCTGCCTACTGGCTATGATGGTCACTGGCCTCACTAATCATTCTCAGTGGGTGCAGCTTAAACCATTCCTGATAAGAAATTTCACAGTTCTGGATATTCCTCAGGCCTTCCTCTAGAGGGCAGGGCCTCTGATAAGTAACTGGGGGCAGATACAGGATTCTTTTTTAGATCTTAAAAGGAACGACTGTTGATAAATTTGTGAAACACATAAAATATTCTTCACTGGCCACTGAGGTGGGGAGGGGGAGTCCTCTGCCTCGATCTTGACCACAGGGACAGTAATCTTACTCTCAGGCCTCCACAGCATCCTGACATTGCCCAGGTTCAGGATGAAGCCACATGCCCAAAATCATGTGTCTTTCCATAGTGAGTCGGAAGTCACATAACCAAACGGATCCCAGAAGCAGCTCAGGTCTCTCATAAGCTTGACCAAGATTTTTGTTGAACAGAAACATTTATGTCCTATCATTCCTAGCCTTTTCAACACAGACTTGGTCTACATTTCACAATGGGTATTTCAAAGCACAGTATTTCTGCTCAGAATCAATTTTATTTTTATTTTAGAAGACCTCAGCTTTGGCTATATCTCCATTTGTTGCCAGCAGAGTCCATATTCACTGACCTACACTCTGACCACACCACACTGGTGTCTGACTCTAGCCTGGATCACCACATGGCAGGACAGAACAAACCAGAGATATCCAACTGCAACTGACCGGCATGGTGATTGGATGTGAACCCAGATTTTAAAAGGAAAGTTTAGGAAGAGAGATGTACCCGGAAATCAAATAAATGACAATGTGGTCCACACCCCAAGGGACTGAAAATCATTAATCAAAAAATCACAGTTTTAATTTCTGCTTTAATTTCTCTTTGAGCTCTAAATTTGTTGAAGAAATTTGAGGTTCTCAGTAAGGGACAATCTGATTTGTTTTTTCTCAAAGTTTTCAAGAGCTTGCAAAAGAAATGTGATGTTAATTTATAGCTTTTAAAACTTATTCTGCTTGATGTGGTTTGAACATTAGGCTGCAGCTATATGTCAACACAGCTTGTTGAAAAGTTCAAAATATCAGTCTTTAACCTTTGTTGTTGGTGGTTGTTATTACTTTGGATGGTTATACATAAAAAGTTGAATAACCTGTCTGACTAGTTCTCCTCCTGATTTCACAGCTGATTTTGATGTTATTGTTGAAATAACTTGAGAGTTGCTTTGGCTCCCAGCTCCCCAAAAGTTAAACACTGAGGGCAAAGTTCATAACTGTATAAACCACCTTAAGGCTTATACCCTGAACTCATCATCAACTTTTATCAACCCTTAAGATGGGCTTACTAGAGTAGAACTTGAGGATAACATTTCTACTCTTTAGCTGAGGCTTTATGTCTACTTGTGAGGGGATCCCTAACATGGCAAGTGGAATGTGTAAACCAATCAAAAATTTAGCTAAATGTCAAACTGAAGTTGTCTACTTGCAGTAGATCCGCTTGCAGATCTTATTCCCTTTCTAGTTAGGCCATCATAGACAATTACTCAGGAGCTCACAAGGGCACTCTAGCTTTCCCCCTTCCCAAACTGTATTCCTTTTAAACACAGTGGTTAATTTTCAAACAATGATAAAAGAGAGAGAAAACCCAGCTCCTGTTCTTTCTGTCTTCTTTTGCCCTCACCTTCATTCTTTTCTCTCTGAACACAATGAACTTTTAAGAAACAGCGCTTTTCTCTAAATTAGCAATTTTTCACAAACAACTTCTCACTCTGGAATGTTGCCTCCCTGGTTTCATTTCATGCTTTCTAGCCCTGTGTGTCACACACTCACAAGGTGGTTGTCAGTGCTGTCTGTCTAATCCAAGATGGGATGCCTTGTGGGATGTGGGCCACCTGTCATATAACTGCTGAACAGGTGTTGGATCACAGTTACCTGTGATATCAGGAAGGATGAGGGTTATATTGCATGGGTCTAAAGTCCTTTCCTACTCTAATATTCTATATCTGATTATGGATACCCATGTTTCCCCAGACCATGCCAGCCTAATAGATCTACAGTCTTCCATGAGCAGCAATAAACCACCTCCAGTTGCTACTACAGTCACCTAAAGTCATTCTTACTTGTTTCTAGGAGTCTCTGGGGATCTTTCAAAGGTCCTTGCAAAGCCTGTCTGCCATGTAACATCCACCATGTAAAGGAATCTTCTTTTCTGTTCTACCTCCTGTTACCAATACCTCCTGCTGGCACCGTGCTGCACTCACTGCAAAAAAAAAATGCAATGTCCAATTGTCCTTATCAAGCACCATCACCCTGGCAAGTCACTACCATCACCTCTAAACAGTTGCTGCCTATGATTCGTAAAAGTCTCCAGGTGCCAGAGCACTGTATTCTCCAGATGTCTCAATGTGTAAAAGTAGGTCACCAGTTAGCAGCCAGTAGGAGAATGTCATTGGTGATCACTGGGTACTGTCAAGGGCTCACTTCTGCACTTCCCTGTGGTAGCAGCATCTTGCAATGTTCTCCTATGAGACAGTAAGCTTCCTAGTTCTTTGGTTTCTGCCTTGACCATGTCACTTACTTTGACCAATGAGCTGTAGTCATGAACAGACATTCCATGTATTGTAAGCTTGTGTTTTTGCCATCAATATGAGAACCTACTCTAAGTAGCCTGGGGCCCAGCCTGAGACATGGGGAAAGAGACATTCAAGTGACCTGCAGACACACAGACTGCAGCAGAATCACCTCTGCCAACTTGTAGGAATGAAGCATGAGAATAAACCATTGTGGAATTAGTTACTGAGTTTTAAGGTGGTTTGTTACACAGCTTTATTGGGTCAAAAAGCAGCTGATACAGGTTATTAAGGTAATGCTGTTTATAAACTGTATATCACAAAATCTTTGATATTAAACTTTTATTCTTTTCCAATTTTCCATCTCCAAAGAACTCAGATACAAGAATGGAAGAGTGGGAGATTCAGAAATATGACACTAGATCTAGAAATCCTTTTCTGCTTTGATTTCTGAGGGTCTGTTAGTGAATAGAACTGAAAAATTTGCTTCCAAATTTGTTTACCCACATACCTAAAGATTCTACTAAGGAACCGGAAAGACATTTATAGGGAATTCTTATTCTTAAGTGCTAAAAATTAGAGCAATATGTGGGGTATCCTCCCCTATTCTCCCAATACTCTAGGTCAAACTTCTCAGTCTGGATTGGGGAATGGGATCAAAAATGGGGGGAGGGGAATGCATGGGACTATGGTGATGCCACACGGGTGAACTGGTGATGAGAAGCCCACAGGGATTTCAACTGAGATGGAAGAAGGCAAAAATGATGTAAAAACAAAACTATTACAAAAATAAACTTATCAGTCTGGACATAGACCATACTTCTTAATTTCACTTATGATTTCTAACTCCACTTTATCCCCAACCCAAAATAACTAATTCCCCTCACCAGTACCTTCAGATCCTTTTTCAGATCCTTTTTCATTCAAAGCAGCAAGCACTTATTGAGCCCATACTACATGCCAAACAATGGAGAAATGGAATAAAGAAGTGATATAAACCCAGCAACCCCTAACCTCTCAAAGTACACCTGAAGCACCTCTGGTGCCCCAGAGATAGCTGTCCTTGATGTGTATAAGTTGGTTTCATGTATTCTTTAGCCTGGGCACGGGGTCATAATCAACAACATCATTTGAAACCTGCTGTAATTTGTAAGGCAATTTCCACTCCACATTCCAACTTCATCCTCCTATTTGTAGCTCCCATCTGAGCCTTCAACTCCCAGCTGGCTAGAGAGTATCTGCCATTTTCAGGGGGCTCCTGCCAGTCATACCCATGATATTTACATCAGAACGCCAAATACGTATGGCAAAGTCTTCTACTAAATATCCTCTCTAGATTGCCATGAGACTTAGGTGTTTTATTGAGCAGGAAAGAACATGCCTACAGGCGTGTCCATATCATTAGTAGCTTGCTTAGATTTTTAAATTAATTTCCTTGTACTTCCATATTTCAATTTCCATTACCCTAACTTTTTCATTCAAGAGCATTTTCCAATCTATGCAAGGCATGTCCTCGTTTCTGAATCACTAAAATTGGTACCCTTTGGATTTTGTCCCACCAAAAAGTGACCATGTTCTGTAACAAAATGAAACTGTAGCAAAAATGATTTGTGATTGCCAGAGTCTCCAGGCTTTACACATTAGCATTTTCCTCTCCACCAAAACACCCATGCCCATATCCCACCTCTCTCTCCGACCAAGCAATTTGTTATGTCCTATGACTTATAGGTGTCAACTTGTTGCCCAGGACTTCTTTAAATAGCTGGATCCCTAGCTGCACTCACTGTAATACCCATATGTATCTCTCCAAATCTAGCCCATTGTACATTTGGTTCCCTTCACACCAGAAACTTATGCCAGACCTATTTTGCCATCCAGCTTGACTGCACTGGGAGCATGGATGGAAGAACCGAAAGATCTCCTACACCTGTGCCCAGGACCTCTCTGTGTTTGGGACAGCTTAGTACTTTTCCCAGAGATGCAACATCACTGATGTGCCACCCAGATACAAACAGCATCTAATTTATTAGCACTGGTATTTTATGCTGTCTTGAAATTTTATTTGAGACCACACCCTCTGTCAGAAGGAAGGAAAGCCATGATTAACTAGTTATATCTTCTGTAGCACCGAAAGAGGTAAGAAGACATCCTAGAGGTGAACTTCAAACAAAAAAAGACTGATCTGGAGTTTCACTTTATATATATATATATATATGCTACAGTTTCTCTGGGAATTCAGAGGACATTAACATCATATAGTATTTATTAAATTTCTGCAAAACCAATTCATATCAAGCAGAGACATGGAGAACTGTCTAAGTCCTGGTGGGGGATTATTCTACTAGAAACATTTCACCAATACATTTGGAATTCCAGAGGAGTGACCACCAGGATATGTGTTCCACTAACATCTAGAGATCAAGGTGAAAGTTGCTCTAGCAAATTAGGAACTTTAGATTAGATTATTAGCTAGCAAATAACAACTGTCTCCTACCACCAGAGCTAAATGGTTCCCAACTTCATTAATGGAGGGTTTTGTCTGTGACTTGCTTTGGATAATAACAGAAGGTAGTGGAGGTGAAGTTATACCAGATCTGAGCCCAGTTTCCAAGAGTCATCATATGATTCCATAGTTTCTATTGGTGACAGCTCCTTCAGCCTAAGCCCCAGAAGGAATACGTGAAACGGAGAAACCCCAGCTACCCCATAGACATATGAATGTGAAAACAGATGTTTGCCATTGTTCAGTGCTTCCTTTTGGGGTAGTTTGTTCAGTAAATGACTGACCAGGTAACAATGCAAAGATGGGTGTAGCTTGGGGAGCAGTTTCCCAAAGGTAGTCCAGTCATGGGTAGAGGGGCTTGAAAGAGAGATTCACAAATAGTAAGATGGGGTTGGGCTTGTTCAGCAGGCCAGGAAGAATCTTGTCAGGAAATGGAGGGACAGAGGACCTCCCTGTGTCCACAGATACCCCTTTTAGGTGGGACAGGATCTCCGCCCTCAAAATGATTCTTGTAAACCATGTATTGACAAGGCCTGTGCATGGCCAGTGTTCCAGCCAAATGCCCCTAAAGATCTTGTCAGTATAAAATTCATTCTCTCTACTTCCTTCCCATAGTAACTGGGGGGAGAGGGGGAGGGTATACTATACCTGCTGCAACAGTGAGGAGCAACAACTGTGCTACATGCACCTCTAGACCACACCTGGGGCGAACAGTCCTAATCAGAAAGGGGACATAAAGATGTTGCCTTCTAGTCTACTGCAAATGTTAAAGAATCTGGACACATGGGGTTTCAGAAATCTGCAGCCAGGCTGCATGAAGACACATTCATTTGAGCCAGAAGTGGTCAAATAGTCCCAGTGGCCCAATATGCCACACAAACTCTGTCTTCAAGAACCTCAGGGAGAGGCCAATCCTGCCCTTAGCAGGTCACCCAAAGTCATACCAGATCCAGCTGATCACTATAAGCCCAATCAGAGCAGCAGAGCAGGCCAGGACTTACACTAGCTAAGAATAGAGCCATGGTATCAAGGAGGAGAACTGGGTTGTGCCCAGCTGCAAACTAACATGGAAAACCCCTGACCCCACAGAAGGAGCAGAACATTGCTCCTGTAAGATATGAGTCTCAGCCAGCTCTGGTGCCGGTTTGATTTAGTATCTTTTGCTGGTCTGAGCCTGGGAATATGAAGAAGTATTCTGACGTGAGGTAGAAGAAAGCATTATTTGAATCACCTAGAAATCAAGCATTCCCAATGTATAGAACAAAGCAGTAAGCAATTTTCTCCATTAAAAGGTTTTTCTAAAGGTTTTTTAAATCAAAAGAAAACTGTAGAATTCAGCATGAAGTATGAAAGTTACTATTTATTAATATTTAACAATTACATCCTCATTTGGATCTTGTGTAGCCTCAAAATTCTCACAGCCAAAGCCAACCTAGTTTTGTAAATCATTGGTAAATTGATAACTTTATTGGAAAAAGTAAAATGCATATCCAAAACAGAAAAAAATGAAGCAATCATCTGATACAAAATGAAAGGATATTTCTGAAAGAGACAGAACAAAAGGAAAAACAGAAAGAAAGCCATATTGGAATAACTGCATAGTCCACCCAGATTGACCTGAAAGGGATGAAAACCCCTGGGTCGAAGGATAGAGCTTCTCCAGGGTCTCTGGGAGACCCATGCATCCCTGTTCATGGGGGGGAAAAAAGAAAACTATTTTCTTTTGAAGTAAATGTTTTTATTATTTTAATTTGGGGGTTACATTTTTACTGTGGTGCAAGTAAGTGAATCCCACAGGTGGCCCACGTCAGAATGGGTAAATACTTCCATTGATAGGTGAGGAGGTGAGGGCTATGCAGGTAAAAATCCAGCTTCCAGCTTCCTTTTGGCTATAATTGTCACATCAGGAACAGAGGAAGCTGTACTTATCATAGCCTGTCTTTCCCCAAGATTTGGGGCCTTCTTTATTACCTTCTTCAATAACCTATGTTAGCTTAAATATCCACATTACAAATGTATGCAATTCAAGGATAATAGGTACAAAATATCTCTAGCACCTCCCAGGTAGAAATCCTGTAGTAAAGGGTGGGCTGGTAGGATTTAAGCAGCATATGTTAATAAGAATGACTTGGGAATTTACTAGAATTCATATTCCTAGATCTGCTTTAATATAGTCCAGATAGTCCTGGGGCCACCAGGAGAGATTCTGGATCACAGTGCCCCACCCATACTTTGAGGCTCAATGGTAATAAGTAGGTAATGTCCCAAAAGACAAAAAGTGAGATTCAGTTCTAGACCTGTTGAGACCTTGATGTAATGTCAAGGACCTGCTGGCTCTTGGCCTCAGTTTCTCTGTCTACTAGGTGAGATGACTAAACTAGGTGGAGACCTCCCTGAGCATCCACCCACTCCAAACAGCTTTGAACAGGGTCATTCCACTTCATCGGTCTCAGTTCCTAACATGATGCCTACAACTCTGCACTCAACAGAAAGGAGGTTGGTTCTCTGCCAAAAAAAAAAAAAAAAAAAAAAAAAAAAAGGTAAAACTACTGGGTTTGATGATCCCTTCCTTACCATACAATCTAAAATTCTGGGGGATCTACTAAATTTGTTTTGTTATCCCAAGTGCCTGGGCCCCCTCTTTTAGTACTGAATGTCCTTGTGGAAAACCCTCCCCTGGGCCCAACAAGGCAATCAAATTCAATGCATTCCCAGTATATAAGTTATTCTCAAGAAAAACTGTCAGGACTTTCTAGCATTATCCTCTGCTTTCCCTGGTCACTGTTCAAGTACTACAAAGCCTCATGAGACTAGTTCTCCCTTTTCTGTGCATCTGGAAGGTGAAAACAAGGCTGCTAGATTTTAACCTTAGTTCCCTAACCACTCCATTGATTTCTAGTTGTGTTACCCCTGTGACTTGAGTCTCCAGACTGTTGCTGAGGAGTACCGGACAGGCTGAGGTAGCTTGAGAATAAGGCGGGTCCTCTTTCTCTCACAACTTTGGGCTAAATTATCTCTTAATATCTCTTATCTTCTGCCTAATAGCATATGAACAAGAAGTGGAATTCTAGAACACCTATCACTAGTTACTGAGTTGGCTTCAAAGAATCTCACAGCCCTCACAAGGTTAAAACAGATATGGAAGCTTTTCTCATTAAAGCCTTTCTTATACTATATATGCCAGTTTAGAAACTTCATTCACCATCATAGCATTATTTGTCTTTCTTTCGAGTTAGACCAAGTGAGACACCAAATAATTCATTCTCTGGTTTTACAAAACAACATGATAATATTCACCTATCATTCATTATTAACAGGTGTCATTATTAATACCTGTAATTATTAATGAAGGTGGCTGTCACCAAACCAAGTAATGAAAATCAGACATTTCTTTAGAAGACAACCTGAGTCAGATAATTAAGACTAAAAGAAAGATGCTTAAGAACATAAGGACTACCTGAAATCAACTCAATTTGAATGCCAGCAAAAATTAATATTTATACATTACTATACAGTTAAACTGATGGAGGATATCAGTGAAATGTCTTTTTTAAAGAACTGTTAAGTTTTATTGCTGTAATCAAAAAATTAAAATAACATAACAGCGAATGTTATATGTTCACACAAAGAAATTCTACACTGCAATGAAAAGGAGCAAACTAGTGCTCTTTGCAAAAACATGTATGAACCTTATACTTGTTACTAAATAAAAAGCCAGACATAGAAGAGTGTCTAGTGTATGACCCCATTATAAGAAATTTTAAGAGGCAAAATTCATCAGAAATAAAAAAATGGAAATTCCAGATGACCCAGCAACACCACTTCTAGGCATTTACCCTAAGAATATAAAAGCACTAATATGAAAAGAATTATACACACTTATGCTCATAACAGCATTATTCACAATAGATGAGAGTCATAAAACCAACCTAAAAGTCCATCAACCAATGACTCGATAAAGAAATATATTCAACAGAATACTACTCAGTTATTTAAAAAGTTGAAAAAGTACCTTTTGTGACAAAATGGATGGCTCTTGCGATGCTTACACTAAGTGAAATAAATCAGAAAATAAAAGACTGTTATTAGATGTTTTCACCCATTTGCAGAATATAAATGGCCAAAGAAAACAAGTTGATAAAACAACAAGAGTTGATTCTTATCAACTCTGGTTTTACAAAACAGCATGACAATATTCACCTATCATTCATTATTAACAGGTGTCATTAAAAAAATATACTGGTGCCCAGCTAAAAGAGGGGATGGGGTGAAGGAAATGGTGTGTGGGGGCGTAGATAATAAGGTGTGGCACTGGAGAGCTAGTGGAGAGTGAAAGAGGTAGGTGCCCCCATGGATGTGTAAAGTTGTCTTCCCCAAATTGTACGGTTCTATAAACTAGCAGCAAATCAACAAAACATAAGGGAGGGAGGAGAGGCAAAGCAAAACTGAAGAGAGAGGTGAGAACACCTTTTTGTATCCTCCTGTGGAGGGAGAGGTTTGAGTAATAGAAGAGAGAAGGTGAGGACCTTACAGGTACAAAAGGACTCCATGACCTCAGAGCATCACTGTGCCTCTTCCCTAATGCCTTCCTTTGATGATTAGCGATTCTGGGCAAGTTCATTTAGTTAGTATCTATTTTCTGTACCAATAAAGAGCTTCTGTTTATATCAGGAAGCTATCAGGAAGCTCATCTTGATCCCTGCCAGTCTGGAAAATTCAAAGATGTCACACCACTCATTAATAGAAACAAGTATAAAATGTTGCAAGTCACAAGTATTGCTGCCGAAGGACTCAGGTAAATTGTTAGCAAACACATAGCACAAACAAGACGATTTTTAGTGCTTTTTTTAATCTTCATGGTCATCCAGGAAGTGGGTCTTATTATCCTTATTACCACATGGGGAAGCTGACAGTAATAAAGAGCAGAAATGGGGTTTCATCAAGCAGTCTGATGCCAAAGTTTATATCCTTAATGAATATATATATCATAATGCCTTCAATCTGCTTGATATTTTTTTTTACATTTCCTCCACAAGAATACTGAATTCCTGAAATACATTATTATACTAGCTGAGAAAAAAGAATGTCATTTTGTTCTTAATGTTTTTAAGATTATGAGAGACTTAGATTTCTGAATGTCTCTTTTCATCACTTCCACCCCTTTTCCCTTTAGCTTTTCGCTGACAGAAATGGAAAATCATCGTTTACTTTTCCACCCTCCCAGCCCACTCTGACAAAGTCCAAGCGTCCCCAGTCAGGCAAGTCTGGCATTTTCAACAGTAATCTTATGTACCATAAAATGTTTCAGAAAGATATTATTTTACTCTTTGGAGTACAGATCAAATTCTCCTAAACTGAATCAAAGTGAATTTTATACCTAACTGAGGCAAAACAAGGGAAGAAGTCGAAGGTCTGTGGTTCAATATTGAGACTCCTTTTGTTCCCCTTCTGCAGGAAGGAAAGAGAGTGCTTTAAATCACAAACATCATTATCAGTGAGTACCAGAAAACTTAATGCACCAGAGGGCAGAAGGATCAAAGCTTAGCACCTGGAGAGTCCCACATGTTGTCTATTAATAAAACAATGCCCTCCATTACATAAATCTTGAGCAAGGTTGCTCACCGACACTCTACCCCCCCACCCCCAAATTTAAAAAAAAAAAATTACTGTAGGGGTCAGATAGCTGATATACAATACATATAGTTTCCCTATCAAGGAGTGTTCACTCACGTTAGCTTAGTTGTTGACACAAAGCAGGGAGGCTTTATTTTGTTTTAAGCTTCTATTGTCTAAAATTGACATTACAGATTTTGGACCTGGACACAGCACATCTGCAAACCAGCGGAAATACCAAGATCCTGCGTGTTCCTTTGATTGTTACATTTAAGATATCATGTGTGCTACCAGCTCAGCTGCTGCAAGGCATTAGGGGCCGTTACTTTGGGCTTGTAAAGTACTTTGGAAATACTATAGACCAGGATTAGAGAAGATGAGTATTCCACATGGTTTCAGGAGGGATGATAACCAAGAGCAGTGCTCTATAGTTAAATTGATCTATGATCAACATGTGGAAAGCAATAGCTTAAGAATCCTGCTGAAGGTGTGTATGTGAATGTGTGTATTAGTGGTTTGGAAAATAACATGTTAGTCAAGCTCTAAAGAAAGAGGGGGAGGGGGCTGTGGCAGTGGCTACAGGTATCCAACCTTTTTGTAGTTTTTTGTGTGAAAGACTGAAAAGCAAACCAAAACTGAATCCAAATATCCACTGCTGAATGTCACTCTGGAATTTGGCTGACAAGACCTGTGGCTTTTTTATAAGTGAGAGGCAAATCATATGGAAGTTGTGAGTCCAAGTGTAAGGTAGCAGAGGTTTCAGTACTACGTTCTATGTAGGAAACTTTAGCATGTGTTGATAATGTCCTGGAAACTTTCCCAGTGATAAAAAAAAAAAAATGTGATAGCTTACATTTGTGTTAGCCATTTAATGCTGCTACATCCCAAACAGTATAGAAACACCCATGCTAGTATCTAAGAATTACAAATCAAGGATTCATTATGCTTTATGCACATGAGTGATTTATATGATACTCACATAATGGTGATAAAAGGCTTTGGCACCAACTAAATTTATGTGTTACCTAAATATCTCACCATTGTGTAGATGCTTTTCTCATTTCAATCTCACAATCAGCCTATATGCTTGAAAAGACCAATATTATTATTATTATTATACCCAAACTCAGTGAGGAATCTATATCCCAAGCTTTCATAGTTATGAAGTAATAGAACTCAAGATGTTTTCAAACATGTTTCCAGAAATTCCACAATACCACAAGAAGTTGACTTAATCCATTTTACCCCCAAACCATTCTCAAAAATTTTCGGGGTTTAAGGGAACATGAGAAATGGAACAATAGAAAACTCCCCCAGTCATTTTGAGATCACTATCCCTCCAGGAAAATAAATGAGCACCATTATTTTCTGGAAGAAATTTCACCAGACAGGAGCTGGCAAGGTACAGCAGTCTCTGTATAACCTTCATTCATGCAAAAGTTCTTTGTTCTATGCCAAGGATTACACGTTTATCTTTCTTTGATGAGTCACACAACAAAGCCTTCAGCTTTTATAATGCATTAATGTGAGGTGTTTGGTGAAGAGAGAGCAAGATTGAAAAAAGGCCTCATTCCAGCTGGTCCCACTGAGTATATATATGTTTCTTTTTTGTCATTCCTTTCAAGTAAGAAGCAATGCATGGTCACTCTGGAAAGTCTCAAATATACACAAGCTACCTGTACATAGTTTTCTGCATGAGTTCATCAAGCGAAATCCACTGGATTTCAAAACTGTCATTTCTATTATCCCACAGGAAATGAAACCACAATAGCCAGGTGGAAGGGGCTAAATACTAAGGCAAGGAGCACTGTGATGGTGTACCCAGTCACAGGAGTCACTTGCAATGCTTTCAAATGCTGAACATGACGAAAGAGCTGCCTTACAATAAACATCCCAGTGTATAGCTTCCTCTTTATTAGGGCCGCATTGTAAAGAAAGATTTGGATTCTAAAGAGCATTAGGAAACTGGTTTAGAAGCAACTGGTTTAGATCTTGGGCACAAATGAGATAGACTTAAAAAAAAAAAAGTTTACTATGTTCCAAGATCTGTGTGCAACCCATTATTTTGATTTTTTTTTAATTTGTATTGTGTTCGTTTTTGTTTTATTTGTTATTATCTTCAATAAATCTTTGAGGGAGGGACTAGTATCACCTACATTTTATTGAGGAATCAAATGAGGTTAGAGATTCAGAGGCCCATTATCACACAGATGAAGAAATGAGGCATTAGAAGGTGAGCCTGGGGCAGTCAAGGAGACTGATCAGTGAATACCATGGGACATAGGCTTTACCTTTGCCTCTCACACCCCACTTTCACTTAATCCTCACCCTAAATGCCTGACAGGGGCATTATTAGATCCACTCTAAGTGGATAAATTGAGCCCCCAAAGAAAATAGTAAGCTTGTGTAGGATCATCTTGTTCTAAACTGGCTACACTGGATTCAAAACCAAATCTGGTAAACTCCAAAGCTTCCACTAATTCATTCATATTTTGGTTCATGCTGTGAGCATGGAGAGGTAAAGGCCAAACTTTTATCCTAAATAGAAAGAAACTTCTTTATATTGTTCAGCTAAAAAATGCCATATTTACATTGTTTTCCTCTTTTCCATCAGTTGAAAGTTTATTTTGTCACTACTCAACCCATTCATTCCCCACTGCACCATGGCATGGTATAAATACAGAAAAATCTGACAAAGTATTGTAAACTAAATCCAGTCATTCGGACTTGGATTTTAACTGTCTTGCAATTGCCACTTCAAGAAGGCCAGGCATGGCTGTGGAAAGCCACAGAACTTTCTGAACAGCTAGCCGATTGAGATGCTTTAAACTGATTGCTTTGATCCACATTTCTTCAGCTCCACGCCTCCCTCCTGTGAGTAGCCCTCTCATTGGAGTCCATGAGAGTTTGGAGCCCCTAGGAAACTAGGTAATGTAGAATACAGTCCTTTGTTCTTTAGCTGGCCTGTCAAAATTCTTTAGTTTAAAATAAATCCCTTTTCTCACTTGCATTCAATTATTCCTTTTGCCTAAAATGTCTCCATGAGTGTGCATTATTTCCTGCTTAGTCTTTTAAGGACTTTGTTGGAAAAAAAGGGGAAAAGGGGGGTGGGCGGAAAGTCCTATCTTGGAGAATAAGTGTATCTTACACAGTTTGAAGTAGAAATCATACTGACAAAAACCTTTTTATTTTCTTAAAATACATTAGCTGTGGTTAACTTCAAACCCTGGTAGGGTTTCAAACACGTTGGGATACATGCAATTTATGGCAAAATAAAATAATACCAGGTCATTTGGAATATAAGAATATTCCTAATTTACCTTTTTTTGCAGTACTGTAAAAATATACCTTTGTGCTAAGTGAACATATCAGGTTTTAAAAGTTATTTTCTCCACAATCATAACAAGGGTCCAGGAGTAAGGGCTTGAAATGGTTTTTCCATGAGTTTAAAAAAAAAAAAAAAAAACTTGGGTTTCTATCCAACAGTTGTCTGTAGAGAGGCTTTGCTGAACGTGCTATATTTTCATCTGCCTCCTGCCTCTAAATTTTGAAGGACACAAATTACTAACCATAAATCTGCCTTCCCTACTAAGACCAAATCCATCTAGTGAAGTCAGATGGTATTGGTGATTTTTTTTGTTGTCACTAGGTATACTGTAGCACTGCTTTCATTAATCTGTTTGAAAAACTATTTACTATTCTTCTAATGATTCAATTATAGATGCATGTTTTATAATATAATATAGACTTTCCATTCTGATTTAACTTTGATCTTCTCATAATGAGTGCTGACAACAGACAAGATTGGTACGCCTCACAGAGTGGACACTTCACATTCGGTACTTCCAGAAGGTTAAATAAAAGCTATCAATTAATCGGATTTATGATCTTATTTGGTCTCTGTACATTCTGAGTTTGGTATTCAGAAATAAATGCTGCCAAATAATCTTTTAACCTAAACTTATTTTTTTCCTTTTAATGACGACAAAAACTAAGATAAAATATTTATGTGAGAGAACACACTTTGTTTTGTATTTATATGAGTATACTCTGACTATGCATATATACACATATAAACACATCCTGACATACAAATATGTATATTATTATATATGGTTGCATATATAATATATAACTATGTTTTTTAAATTACAGCCATTTTATACATACATATGCAAGCTTATCCCTCAGCCAAAAAAAGTTTGGCCATATTCCTTAACCTTTTTTAGAGCAGAGACAGTTTTCTTCCCCAAAGGAAAAACAAAGTTATTCCTGATGTCCCACCATGGGGCTATATCTCTCTTCCCTCTGCCAGCAGACCTCAGCCTCTGCGGAACCTGTGGACCCATCGAGCTGTCAAAATCGACCCCTTTGTGCAGCCTGTGCAACACGTCAAGGCATGAGCTTTAGTACTTAACAGAGATGTAGTGAAAGGCAAATGTCTTGGCAGATATTTAAAACGTGTATAAAAAGCCCTGAATAGAAAGAACCTCATCAGATATCAACTCTGGCATGTGGAAGGGTTTGAAGCCTGCTCCGCACCATAATTTATTTTGCCAGGAGGTAAGAAGTTGACCAGAGCTCAGAATGTAATCCTTCAAATATTATTTCTAGGAACACCTTTATTGCCCCACAAATTGAACTTTGCCTCCCCAACCCAGGTCTATATTGTACAAGATCTAGTTTAAATGTTCTTTATACAGACAAGAAAGTTAGTTCTATCATGCAACACAGAGAGATTTAGGATTTCCAGTCTCATGGTTTTAATACCTATCCTTGTACCAGCCCCCCAACATTGTCAAAAAAAAACTTCTATGCCTCATGTTTTAAGTAGATCTTATGAAAATTTCCCATCATACCACCTTCTGTACTCTTTTTATTAATCATAGATATGGACAATCAGAAAAACCATGAAAATTTTCAAACCTCAGATAATATAAAAGTCACACGTAAGTGAATAGTTTCATTTGCTTTCCAAATTTCATTTGCTTCTGCTGACCCTGTCTGTTGGTCAGCAGAACTGAACAAAAAGCAAATGTTAGCACAAGGACTTCAGTCAATTAAAAACATAATTATTTGTTTAATATTATTGTTTAGTATTACTGTTGCCAAGACTATGTGTTTTTTCTGTTAATTGTCAGAGCCCTACTATAAAAAAAAAATCTATCATTCCCATTTTACAGTGAGTAAATTAAGGCAAATTCATAGGCAAAGATAGAAGGGGAAAAAATCTGATAAAATCACATAGCCGTTGGTTTATTTTTTGAGCCAGGAATTCCACTGCTGGAAAGAAAATAACTCAAAAGAAGGACAAAACTATAAATGCAAATATGTAAATGACTTTGAGATATTAAACAACTTGCTCCATGTCATTCAAAGTTCAGTGGAAGAGGTGTTTGAACCCATGGGCTCTCCGCCGGCACCTTACCCTGAGCTGCAGTGCTACTCCAAGCTGCATGCTTTATAAAGACTTGACACTGTGACTTCAAGTGTTTGTAGCAAAGCACAAAAGATAAAATGAAAGTCAGGAACCAACTGGAGGACCAATAAATAATGACACATGGCAAGTACTGTTCAGTGGTTGAACTGGGGTACCCAGGTAAGTGAAATGACCAGGCTTTTACCCCTCTCATAGCCTCTGTGGCTATCACCTGTCTTGATGGTCTAATGCAGGAGGTGCTTGGGAATGTGGGTGTGGGGTAGGCATGCCTGATGGTGACACTGGAATGGGATGTGGGCATACATGAGTGGGCACACCTGAGAAAGGAGGCTGAGGCTATAAGAGCAGCACCACTCAGAGACAGAAGGGTGATAGTTGTCGGAAGGGCTACAAGAGGACTAGTGACTACAGAAAGACAGGCCCACTAGACTATGCCAGGAAAAGCCCAAGTAGAGATTCATGGGGGGCCCAGAGGTCTGCCAGCCTCCCAGCACCATGACCCCCTACCCTTTCTACACCTGGCTGCTGGCACCACACCTGAAAACATTCTGAAGGAAAAAACTTGAGTCAGATGCTGAGGATGAAGGGATTTGAGGAGACAAGAAGGCATGAAACTCATGAAAAGTAAGAACTATTTTTATATTGGGCAGTTACTCTATGCCAGTACATTTATAATTGCTTTCTATTTGCCAACTAATTTAACCAAATAAGATATGTAACACTTCTGCTCACAAATGTACCCCATTTGGGAGTTATCACTACCTCAAAGAACCAGCTTTCAACATAGAAAAGGTCCACATCTATGAGATCTACCAAGAGATTTCAGTGGGAAAAAAAATCTGTATTTAAATCTCCTTGTTCATCAGGTAACATTTTGGAAATGGCATAGGAGGATTGAGAACAGAAAAGACAAAATGTGCTCCCATTCTCCACACTCAACCCAGTCTTACAAAATCCTATCCATTTTCCTTGCCCACTGGATATTTAATAGATGTTATCATTGTACAAGCATATCCACCCAGGCACTTGAACTCAGATTATTGCTGCATAAATTTTAAAATCAAAATATGCAAATATTTTGACAATAGGAAAAGTCCTCCCTAACCTAATATGCTTAATGGATGCTTAAAAGTAAATACATTTTCTCTTATAGGGCTTAATGTTCAATATAGTTCTACTAATTATTTTATAATTAAAATCATCCCTGAACTTATTACTTGTGTCTATTTGCTCATCAGATCCTATGATTTTCCCAGTTTTTCTTCACAATTCCAACTTTTTTTATTTAAGTAATTTAGCCTACCACACATATTCACAATTGTTATATCTGCATTTTAGATTACACGTTTATAGGTATAAAAGTGCCCTCCCTGTAGAGTTTGAATATCACTTTGATGCCCAGAATTTACATTTTATTGCAAACCTAAGTAACAGAGACTTGACTACATGAACACTTATTAAGAGAGGTTGCTGGCTAAAGTAGTACTCAACTTGTAAGATTTTTTTTTTTTTTAAAGAGGAAGAATTCCAGAAGACTTACATCAGCCGTCACAAAGGAAAATAAAAGTCCATTACCCAGATCTAACCCAATTTATTGACCTAAACAGGAGGGGAAGTCAGGATCTCTTGAGGAAGGATCCTGCAATACAAAGGCTCTCCCTGGTAGTGCCACGTGTTAAAGTGCAGCACTGTAAGTGAGCAGCAGCCACTTCAGCGCAAGTTCAAGCCCCAGACCCAGAGGTGATCCACATGACACAGTAGACCTCTCCTGACCTGCCTGCTGTTCCCTTCAGCAGTGTACTTCGTCGATCTGCCTGCTCTGCTCCCTATTCTGTCTCTGGTGAATCCTCTCACCACGCCTGCACCCCAGTTAGTTAGTTTTAAAAACTAACATAATTATTCCTCTGATTATTTCCCCCAAGACATTTGCAGTTATTTTGCTATAGTAACTGTGTACTGAGGAGAGGTAAGACTCAGGCTTTGTGAAGTCCAACAGATACAGTCTGAGATAACAGTGTTAGCAGAAGACTCCAATGCCAAGGTAGTTCTTTAGTATAGAGGAGAGGGTTTTGAAGATCAGATGTTAAATTACTATATGTCCTAATTTGTTCTCAGTTACTTCTATCTCACTCTACCATGTAGGTAATGTTAGGCCTATGTCATATGCAGCAAATGTCAAAAATCACACAGAGAATGAGCAATGGAGCCAAATTTTTAATGCTGCCTGAGCGTGGAAACCATGCTTAATCACTTTATTAAATACCTCATCAGATGGTCAGATTTCTGCCTGCTGAAATCATCTATAAAGTGACACTTCCATGAAGTCCTCTGCTGAAGAAAGCCTGCAATCACTAGCACAAGGAAAAAATGTTTTGTTTTGTTTTGTTTTTCTCACAAAAGAAAGTGGAACCAACCAGCTATGATCACTATTCTTAACTTTCCAAGTATTTCTAAGGCTCTTCACTCTTAAAAATTCTAGAGGCAGAGAGTCCAAAATCCAGAAAAACAGTTTCCTTCTACTTTGTTCTTCCAATGTCCTCAATACCTGGCTTCCACCTCACTGTCCAAAATAGAGAGTATGAAATTGTTGTACCTTTCCAAAGAGAAAGACTGACCGAGGACAACTCCCTGGAGGAGACAGCTGTGAGCCATTAGCTGCCAACACCCTCAACAGCTGGGGCATGGGTGTTCTGGTCAGGAAGCGGGAGCTGAGCAGGGCATCAACAGTGTCCACTGCTTGGTCTGACTATCAAATCCACTTTCTGGGCAGCAAAAAGAGAAAAGGTCAGTAGCTCTCTCCCTTTATGGGCATTTCCCAGAAAGGAAGCCTATGGCTTCTGCATACATTCCTTTTATCACAAGTTAGTCACATGGCTACAAACAGCTGCAAGGGAAATTGCAGAACACAGATTTTATTATATATGGCTATATGCCTGACCACAAATTGGTGATTCAATTATTTTAAAGATTAAGAGACAACAGTCTATGGTCTACATTGCTGATTTGATTCTCAATGCTCCTCTGAGGGCAGGACATTTGCACTCACCTGTATGTTTCCAGCTATTCCAGGCATCCTTCCCTCAAACTGGCACTGGCCCTGGAACCTCCATGATCACTGTTTTTATTTCCAAATATTGGAGGCTTTTTCATACCCACAACTTAGAGTTTTGATATTTTTGTGCTTCCAGAGCCTTCCACCTCTTTTATTTCTCTCTCAGGATTCCTTTTCTCAATTCTGGTTTCTGAATCTCTAAGACTCCTCTACTCCTGACATGATTGACATAAAAATAAAATCACGTTTAGGGAAAGATGTCTTCCTGCATGTACTTTAATGGAGCTCTGCCCTTACTTGCCAACAGTTACTGCAATTTAATAGAAATTGCAATTTCACATTCAGAATGAGGAGAGCAGTTTCTTTATACATGCAGATGGCAGCAATTGCAAGGCTGCTCTGTGCCTGAGTATTTCCCTCCCAAAACCCTAAGGTTAAGAACTGACTGCAAGTCAATCTACTCCACTAAAAGGGGACTGAGCTAGTTATCCTGCATTAGATACTGAAAGATTTTTAAAAGTGCAGAGTGGGTCAGGAATTTAAAACTAGAAATCCAAAAGAACATTGATTACCTAAGAATACAAGTTTAAAGTAACAATCTGACATCTTTATTTATCCTCTACCTTTCCAGTTGATAAAGATTAAAGAAAACTATAAAGATAGAAGATAGGAGGTGCTGTCAAACTTAACTGGCTGAAGTTGAAGCTAGCATAACCCTCGACAAGTCCATTTACGAAAATAATAAAAAATCTTTTAAATCATCCTTGACCCCAGTAACTCTCCCGCCCCGGCTGGAAATTGGACAAGTGTGCAATATGTCTGTTGCAAGATTGTCTATGTCCAATTTGTTTTTAATAGAAGAAAACCCAATTGTCCAAAAGTCACAAGAATGGTTAGATATGCAATGGAAAGTTACATCTACATCGATTGATATAGAAAAATGTGTTATCTTTAATTTGCAGAAAAATATGTAACTTATGCAGTACATGCCATAAGTTATGACTTCTGTGAAATGTAGTTATACAATTAATTTTCCATATATGCAGTGTAAATAATCTAAGAATATACATTAAAACTGTTACCTATGGTTTTTGCTGGAAAAAAAAATCTCTGACTATTTTATTCCATTTTTTCTTTTTTGCATATCTGTATGTTGCAAAATTTTAATAAAGTTTTCTCATTACTTAAGAAGTTGCTTTTATTTGAGTTAAAAAAAAATCCAGGAGAATGCAGGATTGACTATTAACCAATATATCTCGGAGGAAATGGCTTTTTGTGTGAGAGAAATGTATGTGACTGATCATTTATCAAAAATGACAGCTTAGGGATACCAAAAAGACAGAAAGTCTGAAGGAAAAAAATAACAACCACAGCAATAGTCACACCAAGTCCGTATATAATCAATCAGAAAAACAATTCTAAATAAAAATTTAAACAGCTATGAAATGAGTAATTGTTATGTTGAGAATTTGAGAATTTTTTTGAAACTGCCTCTATTGTACAATGTTTGTAGCTATGTAAATTAATGCAATACTTTTGAAAGCCATTTGGCAATAATCATCAGGAGCTGGAAAACTGGTTAGCCTTTGCTCTGGTAATGTCCTCAAGAAACAATCCAATTAAAGGAAAAGCTACATGCAGGAAAATGCTTATGATAGCATTTTTTTATAATAGCAAATTAAAGGAAATAACCTAAATTTCACAAGCAAAGAATACTTAAATATATTGCTAGTAAATCTAGTAAATGGAATATAACACAACCATTAAAATTATGTGTACAGTTATTATGTAAGAAAATAGAAAATTTCTTAAGTACCAAAAAAATAGGATATGGAATTACATGGTAATTATAAAGTATGAATTAATATAGACTAAAACAAAATAGGCAAATATATTCAGACAATTTATTTTTTCTAATTATTGCTTTCATTGTCAATATATTTTAAAGAAGATATGTTTTTAATTACTGACTTGCAGTGATGATTGTGAAGACAGAAAATTATAACACAATGCTACTTTAAGGTCACACTGCAACAACATAATATTCTTTGAGAAAGCTTGTTTGCAGTGATAATGAATTTTATGGTTAAATTTCTATATCATCTAGTAATCAAATTGTGTAATTTTGTAAAAATAACTCTATATATTAAAAGTGGATGTCAAAAAATATATCAATAAAAATAATTTTTGAGCTAATAGAGGTCTGTGACATAAAAAAAAAAGAGGCTTAATCTTAGTGTAATATCTTTCCTTCCTTTTTGTGTTTGAAATTACAAAACATTAACCAGCGTTTATTTTTCTTAATAAATAGAAAATAATTTGGCAATGATTTTGACAGAATTATATAGAGAGACAGATGTTACTATTTTGCAAACTAACTTCTGAGTGACAGTAAGTAGCTAGACTCTTAGATGTCCTGAGACATGAGCACAGACAAGATGCCACTCCCTAGTTGCTGAGTATTTCATAAGCAGTTTTCTGTGAACATTTTTCCACAAGCCTGGCCTGGCGTCCAAAAAGAAAATACATGAACTTTCTACTTGTTCATTGGCCCTGCAATCCAACTAACAAAAAGGAATGTTCTGACACTGCTCCCTTCCTTTAGCAAATAGTTCCAACGTGCCAACTATTCACACATGGCCTCTGAACTTTCCCATCTACACAGCATCAGACAGGATTTGTAAACTATTAGTGATTCTTAAGAAATGGAACTCTCATTGCCATCCTTAGAGATAAGCACAAAAATATATATCATCATACCTGGTCTTCAGGCATTCAACTTGTATCAGTGCTTCCCACATGTCCAGAAGAACAGGGAGGAGGGAGACTGAGAATACCGAGTTCTAGAAGCCATGTTGTACTTTGCCTGTGAGGTGCTATGATTTTCAATGCATTTGTGGGAAATTGAAAAACTGGCAACTAGGGAAAAGGCTAGCCACCTGACCATTAGGCCTTTGAGCTTAACCAATAGCTGTGTCTTACAAAACTGAGCTGCAAGATGGCTGTAAACTTCTTCAGAGCCCCTCCTGTCAACTGAATGTTTTCAGTTGCTGAGTAACTTTAGGCACTTGCTGGCATCACCTCTTGGAGTTATCTAAATGTTCCGGGGTCTCTCCAAGCAGCCTACTGCATTTCTCCACAGTACTGCTGCCCAGAGGCTCTCAATATTTTCTTAGCAATGACACACATCAGTGATAGTTTGTACATGGGCAGTCAGAGCTGAGGAACTCCACTTCTCTCCCCACCTGAACTTTTGGAAGAAAAATCAAATACTAACGTAATTTCTAATCATTATTTTTCAAAGTAATTCTAAGTAAAATCTACCCTTTCAAAAAGACATTGTAGAGTATCACATCTTAGGGGAAGCTTGCAAACCACTGAAATTTGGTTAAAATGCAAATTAGGTCCCTCTCTGGTGGCGCAGCGGATTAAAGCACAGCACTAAGAAGCTAAAGCCACTTCCACATGAGTTCCGATTCCCGCCTGCCCCGGAGGTGATCACATGGTGTGGCAGACCTCTCCTGACCCCCCGCTGCTGCCCTCAGCAGTGTACTTCATCGATCTGCCTGTTCTGCTCCACACTCTGTCTCTGGTGAAGCCTCTCGCTGCCCCTGAGCCTCTGGCCTGTACCCCAGTTCTGTATGAACAAATAAATAAATCTTTAAAAAAAAATTAGGAAACAGTCATTAATAATAAAAAATTGCTTATAACAAAATTCAGAGCTACAATTTAGGTGGAACTCAGCATTTTGACTTCTCAAGATGTCAGAACACACCCTGGGGCCCATTCTTGCAAGAGTGCTAAGGATGGGATTAACCACGCAAGGGTTCCCTCCCATGTTTCCAGAGGTCTTCCCATAACTGATACTCCTGCAGAATCAAATTCATCTTTTCCCTCTTCCTTTAGAAAACTATGTCTATTATAGCTTATGAGTGAGCAGGATCCATTGGAATGCATCAGTGAGGACACTGAGTTTTATTTCTGAGATTCATGCATCTTGATATCTACAGTTTGTCAGTCCATTTCTTCTTACTACTGCATAATAGCCCATTATATTAATGCACTTTCCTTTTTTCTGTTGCAAGTTTCCAGTTTTGGCTGGCTTGCTTAGGTTTTTGTTTTAAAAATTAATTCTGTGAGGACTCCTGAGCCCATCTATGGTTGTACAGACACTTAAGTTTTCTAAAGGTTTTCCTGTGGCGTGAAATTCTTGGCTCATAGGGTATCCATATATTCAACTTTATTTTAAAACACATTTCTAAATACCATGACTTTGTTCCAAAGTTTCTCATCCCTTCCAGCTGTTCTTTCATCAGTTCTTGCACCTACACCCTGTCTTAATTGCCCTAGCTTTACTTAAAGCCATGGTAAGGCAAGCTTTCTAGTTTAAACCCATATTTGTTCTTCGTCAACAGTTTTTATTCTTCAATGCTTTGATTATCCAAATAAGGTTTACAAGCTACTAACTACACTAAAATAAAAAGAAGCTTGGATGTTAATTCCAATTACTATGAGTTTGAATCAATTTGGAAAAGACTGATATCTTTCTATCAATTATATGAAACCATGTCTTTGTAGTTAGACATTTAATGCCTTGTAATAGCATCAAAATTTTCTTAATGAAGGTGTCATAGTTCATTGATTATCAATTCCTATGTACTTTATAATTCTAAAGCTATTGTAAAACATAAGTTTCTTTGAAATTCACTATCGATGATACACAGAATTCAGTTGACTTTGGTATTACATTTCATCTACAGCAAACTTATTAAGTGCACAACATACTTTTAATAACTCATTGAAAAATCTTTTGCGTTTTGACACAAGTAATTACTTCACCTTGAGTAATGATAATTTTAATTCCTCATTTCTAAGTACTAAGGTTAACATATTTGTTTTGCTTTGTTACCTGCCTCACCTTCACTAGCTAGAACCTCTAGTGAAATGTTGGATAAGATGTTATAACAGACATCTCCAGGCTGCTGCTCATCTCAGTGGGGCACTTAGAACTTTCTACTATTGACTATGATTTTTATCTCAGTTTTGTAGTTGTCCTTGATTAAGTTAAGAAAGTTCTCTCTATTCCTAGTTTGATAAGAGTTTTTATTAATAAAGTTTATTTGAGCCAAATAGGGATCTAATACTGAAGCCTAGAACTAAAAAGACATAAATTTATCCATCCTGCCATGGGAAAAGCTGCTCTGAACAGCACCCCCTACCCTCACATTATTTGGCGGGGGGGGGGGCAAAGAATGTCCTTTGTAGGAAGGCATACTCCTAAATAAAAGGAGGTTGGAGCCAAGAGATAAGCATGAACAGTTATTCTTTCAAAACATAACATTCACCTAAGTCAATTGATCTCCCCTAAGGAAAAGTGAACAAAGAGGCTGAAGAGTTCATTCCACCAGAGTTAAAAAAAAAAAATGAGTAAGAGAAAAGCATTCCCCATAAGTCTACATCATTTTTAAGATGAGATGCACATGCTACAGAATGAGCAATCAGGGGACTAAGGAAGACATCCACTGCCTCCTTATTTTCTCCCCAAATCTACAAAGAATGAAGAAATCAGCCCTCTTACTTTCTAACTATCTACTTAGAAGTCAGAATGATCAGAACAAGCTCCCTCTTTGCTAAAGTCTGAGGCAGTCAGTCTTTATACACTTGTACACACATAATCAAAAATAAAAATACCTTCCCCTCAAAATTATCTTCCTTGCAGGAGTTAGCTTTCAAACTCTCTTGACTAAATCCACAATAAGAAACATTTTACCAGATGAACTTGCATGCACCACACATACAAATATATAAACTGGAAAATGTTTTCTGCCAATTCTTACTCCACCAAAGTACTTCAGAACTTTACTTTGCTAACCTTGACCTGTCTGCAATAGTTAGGAAGAAAGCAGTGTGGAAGCAGGAAAGTGCAGTGAACACTACTGGTGCCCCATCTGGCAGATCCCTCCCGCCTGGCCTGTGTACCCATCGAGAGGAACCAATGTGTGGCAGCTACTAGGAGCTCACAGCATCATCTATCTCTAGTAACTGCCTTTGGCCTACTGAGGTTATATCCTACCCCAGGTCTAGCCTCTAGCTAATAACTGAGTGATATGTAGTCAAAAGTCTAGCCACATTGCCTCAAGATGGGACAGCCACTTGATGTATCTCCGTAGAGGCCCTGAAGCTAAAGACAACACTCTGCCAATTCTACTTCCCTTACTTGCTTATGAATTTTTCCTGAAACCCATAAAAATCACTTGCACAAGATTCCCCATCTGAAGTTCTGCTTCCAAGGTCCAACATGAGACAGGGAGCTAGAAGTCAGGAAGGAAAAATATGTTTAAGTTATTTCAGTGCCTCTTAGTAATACTTTCTTATGTTTTGTTCACCATCTCTATAGTAAAAATACTTCACACACCTACAATACTCAAGGTTGGAGAAAGTGATGATTCCAGTAAGTAAATGTCTTAGTCAATTAAATTTCATCTTTAGTAATGATCCATTGTTCCATTATTCATACATTCTGTGAATCACATAGTGTGTTGCTCTACCTTTACCTGCAAAACATGCTTAATTTAATTTCTTCTATGTTAGTGATTGCCCTCACTTGCATAGAAAAGACGAATGACCAACTGAAATAGAATGTAGGAAAAGTCTGGAAAATAGAAGATATGATCATATTTTATATTTGAATTACAATTCAGGCACATCATCCATCTCCTTAGTGAAAAAACTGAGAAACAAAAATTACTTTCTCACACACTCCAGTAACACCTGGTTCACTTATAGGCTAACTGAGTAGAAACCCATAATACTGCCCAGCCTTGACAATGCTGCCCTAGGTTTCTGCTCACTGAAATCCTAAGTATCCTAAACCATAATGTACTAGTGGTTGTCACTGATCTGCTTCTGTACGGGAAAATATTGTATTTTATTTCAAGGCACACAAAGCACAACTTCACAGCCTTAAAATGTGTCAATTGAGTCAGACCTAGTAGTGAAGATGATGTACATCGGTGAGAATGAACCCAGAATTCAAAATCTAGGTTTGCCAATTATTATTTGAATTAACATCAGTAATTTAGCCTCTCTGAAACTTTTTTCCTCACATGTTTCAAACATACCTTATTTTATTGTGTTTTTCTTGATTGCAGTTCACAAATAGTGAAGGTTTCACAAGTTTAAGGTTGGTGGCAACTCTGCCTCAGTCAAGTCTACTGGCACCGGCTTCCCAATAGCATGTGGTCACTTAGTGTCCCTGTGATACCGTTAATAAAGGTACGTGGTGCGTTTACACACCTTGCTTGTTTAGCTGTAATGCACATGCACACTCAACAGAATACAGGTTTGTACAAACAACTTTTCTGTGCACTGGGAAACAAAATATCAAGAGTCAGTTATCTGAAATAGTCACTTATAGCAATATTTGGTCTGTAAAGATGGTCTGGAACCAACCTGACATTTCTCCAAGGTGTTCATGAATAATGAGGGTAATAATTAAACCTACTATTTTGATTTTATAACAACTATTTCTCATACATATAAACACTTGAACACAGAGAGGATGTTCAATAAATTATATGCTATAGATATTACTCATGGTGTGCGTTTAAGAGTTCAATTTAAAGCAAACAATAGGTTACGGAAAAGACAAAGCCTGAAAACTGGCTATAGATCTGAGGCATACAGCAGGGATGGGAGGTAGAGAGGTCAAAACAGGGGAGGGAAGAACACAGTGATCAGGGACATGGATCATGGTTGCTGTGGTGGTGGGAGAAATATGGGAACTACACCTGAGGGGAGAGATCAAATCCTGTCCAAAAATAAATAATGATGGATGTAAGAAAATAAATTAATAAAAAGTTAAATTTAATATTGAGCAGTCCTAGTTTACATATTTTTAAAGAGCTGAATGTCCGGTGAGTAGAAAGAATTTTCTGAAAAGCACACACTAGGTCTCTTACACTTGGAATGCAACAGCATACTTTGGTTATTTTTTATTCTGCACTATGACCCTCACTGGATCCTGGAAGATGGAGAGCCTCACCTGAGTTGATCCTGTTCATTACTAACACTATTAGGTTTCAAGGAGACTACTAGGTTTCAAAGTCATCCACGTCTGACCCTGTCTACAAAAATGACAAATGGCTCCAGATGACCAAAACACAAAACAAATTGGTTAACATGATAAAAATATTTTTTGAAGTCACTGTTTTTTCAGAATTTTAGACGTCATCCCTACTTTCTTTTTTACTTCTAATTCAAGCCAGTAACTGCCTGTGTTATTTGCAACATAACAACAAAATTTTTGTATCTAACCACCTGGCAGTAAATGTTGACTATTTGCCAGTATGACTGTGCTATGGTTATTGTCCTATTTACTCTCTCTGACCCTTTTCTCCTCTGCCCTGTCCCTGAGAAGGTGACCAATGTCAGACAGCATCCTTGAGCCTCTACTTTCTGATTGAATCTCACCAAAGAAAGGCACCAGAAAGAAATTCAAAAGGAAGGGGGAGAATGCAGGTTGAAGCACCATTTTTATTCTCTCCACTCCCTCTCTGGCTTCACAATAAGTTGACTACATCCACTTTTCTCTCCGTCAGACCTAGGAATATAAATTTCTTACTATAATTACCTGCATCAAGGGTACTGTACCATTCTTACTTTCCCTAAAGTGTACCTATCTTTCGTAAATAGGCCCTTTTACTAGTCTCTCTTCAAATTCTCCACTTGGAATGTTCAACTTGTTTCTTCCTGAAACTCAGATCAATATACTTAAAGAAAGTCAACAGAATACGGCCTGGCAAACTAGTGTATGATATAGTAATATAACAGAGTAATACCCCTGCTAAGATGGAGCTAAGCCAGGAAGAGACTTGGGGGAAAAAAAAAAGACTTAGAATGTGGTGGAGGCTCATGGAGCAGGGAGACCAGTGCAGAGAAGCCTTGGGCTTACACCAGGAACTTGTGGGGACAGGGAAGGAGATGCTTGAAGACAGGTGGATGAGAAAGATCCATGGGGAAGCTGATAATGTCAAGCCTTTTTCTTGACTTGCATTTTGATTTTGCCTTTTTCCTTCTAGACTTGCCTAGCCTGTTTCCTATTGTTTCCCACCAGAAGGTGCCTTAGGCTTGTCGCAGCCTTCAGGTCTCAGCTTTCAGCTCCATTTTTAGCCAACCCTGTTTAGTTGGACATTTACTCACAAGAGGTTGGGTAACTTTGGCTGTCATAGGAAACTATTATCCTTTCTATACACTTATAGTATGTTTTGTCTTTATATAGCAGATGACAGGAGCTATTTAAAGTATGCAGGTTTGGGAATCTCAGGGTGCTTCTCATTCTACCCTTTATGGTTGATAATAGTGTATTATAGAATTAAAAATTGCTGAAACTAGTTCTTAAGTATTCTCACTGGGCCCTAGAGTAACTTGTTTTTAAATCCATAGAGAATATAATTTGACCTTTATGTAAGAAATAAATTTTAGTTATATTTCTAAGTACCCCAGGTCACTGTTCTTTTCCAGTAGTATGTCAATCTTCTTCCCATTGCTTTGATCAATCACAGTAACCTTGATTCAACACTGATCAAGGTTTATGGATATCCACAATAAAACTATGCCCAAAACTGTTTGTTCTCACTATGGTGATAACTGATTGGTTTAAGCAACTGGTAGGGGAGATCAACCTCAGTCTACAAAAGAAAACTATACATTTTTCTTTTCTAGAAGTCAAATCAAAGTTAAGTCCTCTTTAAGCAGATAAGGATCCTGTGGTCACTCCTGTCTTCTTAGTTTGTATCTAAGTCCCTAGGGCAGATTGTATGGGGAAGGTGGTCAATCAGCTGTCCATAATAATTTTCCAGGAGGGAGCTACTGTTTAGTAGCCTGTAAGGGTTCAGGCCTTCAAGGGCTCAGTTTCTCTGCTGTTTCCGTGAGAATGTATTAGGTCTTGTATAACACACCTTTTGAGGTCTTGCTCTCTCCACAGGATACTGTCAAGATCCTCAGTTCTCTATGGTCCCTTGACCCTCTCCTTGCCTCTATTCACCCACAAGAGTATTCTGGTCTACAGGAAGACTGTCTATGAATTCCTACTTCTTTCGGTCACTCTGCTTCTTCTATGAAGCACTGTCTCCTTTTATCATCTTTGCCGGGTCCTTCAAAACCTTCTAACGTCTTGGTCCTTGAAAACAAAAGCCAGGAGAAACTGACAATTTCCTATTGTGTTTTCAACCCTGCTGTTGTCTTCCCTGGGAAAATGAAGTGACTTAATCTCTATGGCAGAGAAAGGGGAAACAAATTAACACAAATTGGTATCTCAAATCAATCTAGCTACATAGTCAACATCAGTTCATTCCAGGGGGAAAATGCTTTGTGTGGTCTGTGGCTGTTCTCAGTTTCTGGACTTGAATTGGCACAGCTTTTAATCTGCCACACTAGACAGCCCCAGGTGGTGGTATCTGAACTTTGGAATCCAAACAGAAAAGCTTATGAAAAGACATAGACACCTGGATGGCACCCAATCCCTTTCACCCTTCAAAATGTAACCTATTATGGTAATTAATTTAAAATAATTAATAGGCCAGAGCCTTTTTTAAAAAGCCATTTTTTAAAACACTTTAAAAGCAGGAAAATTTAGGTTCACATTTCCGAAGGTTGGTCCACTTCTCTTTGATGTGAAGTCCTCTACTCCTTTTTCATCCAAAAAGGAAGTTGTTTAATCAAAGAAGTAGGATTTCATCATGAAGACAATTGCCAGAAAAATTAACTGATTATTAGACAGTTGCCTTTTAATCAATACTCTATCATATTTCTAGTTCATTTTTAAAGCAAGCACTAAACTTTAGAGGAGTGTATATGTTATTCCAGATGAGTTTGCAACATTTTTAAGCAACAAAAACAGTTAACTACACAGATTTTGAAAAGTGGTATCTCCAAAAGATAGTACCAATATATATACTCATCAAATTGATTTGTGTGTAATTTTCTAGCAATTGTGCATTCTTAGACTTTACTGAGTCAGGAAAAAAATAAAATGTGTGGAGCACTGTTTTGTGGCCACACGAAAGTCAGCCCCAGCTGACTTTGAAGGGAGCATGAAAGGGCTGCGTAAAGATTCTAATATTGAAGCCCAGCAGGAGCGTGTCACAGCCCCTATTGCACTCCCTCAAGATGTGACAGGAGTCCCTGCATTTCCTGCTGTAACCTCCTCCAGCCTTAAATATCCTACAATCCTTCAAGTATTAAAAAAGCTCCTAAGTTGGCCTTTGAACAGGTTTAACTTAATGTACCTCCTCACTTCACCTCAAAGCTTTCCCAATTCCTGTCACACTGAGCAATTAATGACCAGAAAGTTCAGAATCTGAGCTACACCTGGGCAAGGCTCAGAGCCAAGTTCCTAAGTTCTGTAAGAGCCAAGGCAAAATGACCAATCACAAGAGAGAATGAAAGAGGTCAAAAAACTTGAGAAGCAGATAAGATAGTCAGCTGTCCTACAGCAAAACTCCCCATCCCATCTCCTGGGGATCTTGAAGAGGACAAACCAGAAAAGGAGACTCAATTCAATCTGCTCATCTTTATTTATACTCTACACAGGCAAAGTGCAGAAATGTTTAATATGGCTATATAGCAAAGGAACAACAATGCCTGGGGCTGTCTAGCTATTGTATTTATAGCAACATATGAAAATTAGTTTTTATTAACATTTTAAATTTCCCAGGGAAAATCCTTCTAGCAGGATCCTCTCTCTTATTAGGGCACGTTTGTCTTTCTGTGTTATTTTGTGTCTTCCAAAATTAGAGGTAATTATCTAATGATGCTTATTGCAAATCTCAGGCATTAATCTTCCTGTGGCTTTTCAGTGCCTTTCTATATAAGTAATATCCCTTGTTTGGTCGCTAGCTTGCCTGGGAAAGACAAGGTAATTTGGGGCCTCTGCAGTCTTAAAAGCAGACATTCACCAAATTCTTTCCACTTGTTTGAGTTTATTTACTGGGTTTTTAAACCTTCTAAGAGTAGCATTCCACAAACTCCACCAAAACTACTCTCCAAACACCTGGCTTAGGTGTTGAAAGGCAGAGACTGACTTGGGGCAGGAAGATTGAACTAGTGAGGCCTGGGCTGTTTTCATTTATGAAATCTTTTCCATTGGTGAACCAATAGAGAGGCGAGGCTGTAAAGACTTCTTGAGACATCAATCTGCTTGAATTAATATGTTCCTACCCAGAATCTTAATGTTGAGCTGAAGGATTTGCATTTGGGGAGAAAATACCATGTGTGTCGGGGTATGTGATATAGATTGACAGGGAAACCAAGGCAAGCATGTGGTTGACTTTACAGAGGATATCTGGATGCTATAAATCACCAGCTCTACACGTTACTTACAAAGCCCATACAGAGGGAATGCAAGCACTACAATATTAGAACCATCTCCCCTTCCAGGATATTTTTACACCTAGCTTATTGAATTAATTATATATAAATCATTTTTTGTGTCCTTTCTTTCAGTTGTTTGCCTTATGTTCCAAAATTACAGTTACTTGCATATTTCAATTTATTATTAGAAATGCCAACAAAGTAACTGAGATTTTCTCAGAATGGATAAAATTTTAAGTGTCTAACACAAAATACATACTTAAAAAGGAAAACTGAATCTGTTTCTATTAATAGTACTAATATGCTTTCGAATACCTTTAGTGAGAATGAGAAGACTCACATGAAGAAAACCACAAATTTTTAAAAAAGAACATTAAAAACTTTAACTAGATGAAAACATATACTGCATAGTGGATGTACAAAATAAATATTCTAACAGAGTCAGTAGTTGCCAAATTAATGTGAAGCAATTAATGCATTTCTGAGTAAAATGCTAATTTCAGTTATTTTTTGTAAACTGATAATGATCTTAATGTTCACCTGAAAGGGTGAAAAAGGCAAGGTTAACTAAGAACTGAAAAAAATAATTGCCATGTACACCAACAGTAGTTAAAATGTAACACAACACAAGATAATTATGACAACACAATTTTAATGATCAGGTTGAATGTTCAGCCTACTATTACTATACCTTTAAAAATAGAAATATACTGTAATAGAGTGGCATGCTAATCAGTGGTGACAGGTGTTTGGTTTAGTTCTAAGCCCCCCAACCCACCCCCAATGTTGTGCAGCCTCACCTACATTTTGATGTTGTCTCACATTGTGAGGAATGCCTTCCCAAAATAACTTCAGGTGCAGTCTCAAGATTGTCCATTAAAAATTAGCAGACTAACTCTGAGTATTGCCTGGCCTGGATTTTACTGGTAAATGTGGCACCACTAGCAGGTATCAGATTCTTCACCTGGCTAGTCCTGACAATCAGTCCCCACTTTCCCTGCCGCTTCAGCCCCAAGATTTTGTGAGCCACCTAAAATCCTCAGGAGATTCCATGTCTGCTTAAGTTAGCCAGAGTATACACTGTTATATAGTTCAGGTACTTATAAAAACTGGTCATTGCTCATAAAAGAAAGCTATTTAAATGCTCCACACACACACACACACACACACACACACACAGAGACACACACACACAGATTTAAAAAAAAAAAAAAAACTTCAAGTAGATAAAGGTATAAGTTTGTTTTTAAGTCATTTAAAAATTTTAGAAAAGAAATATAATGCTCTTTGAATGTCTAAAGACAGAAAGTAAAAAAAAGAAACCAGTGGAAAGAGATCAGCACTGATGGAAAAATGCACAAAAATATGTAAAAATAAACTATTGTAAAATTAAAAAAAAAAGTTGGGTTTGTCTATAATTAGCTATTTTTTTTTTAAGATTTACTTGTTTATTCATATAGAGCTGGGGTACAGGCCAGAGATGTGGAGGGTGAGAGGATTCACCAGAGACAGTGAGGGGAGCAGAACAGGCAGATCCACAAAGTACACTGCTGAGGGGAGCAGTCAGGAGAGGTCTGTGGCGCCATGTGGGTCACCTCTGGGGCAGGGGGGGGATCAAACCCATGCGGAAGTGACTTCAGCTTCTCAGTACTGTGTTTTAATCCGCTGCGCCACCAGGGAGGGCCAATTAGCTAATATTTTATTAGTATTAACTGAGGAAATTCAATTTTTAATTTCAATAAAAATTAGTTTTCTCAATTGTCAGGAAAATGAATCAGTACAAATTTTCCAGAATAAAATTTCATAAATTGTATAGTAAGGGTCTGTAGAAAACTGACTTCCTATCATGCTTATAGATTGAAAAGCTTAATATTAAAATGTTTATGCTACCTGAAGCAATCTACAGATTGAAATAATCCAGAAACAGAAAAAGAAAAATCCTATAATTAATACAGAACCACAAAAAAACTTAAGTACTCAAAGCAAACCCAAGAAAGAACAAAGTTAAAAGCATCATACTCCCTGGTTAGTATTACTGGCATTAAAAACAGATACATAGAACAATAAAACAGAATGGAGACTAGAAATAAATCCACTAATATATGGTCAATTAGTTAACAACAAAAGAGCCAAAAATAGACAATTAGGGACAAGTCAGGCTCATCAATATGTTGGAAAAGTGCAAAAGAATGAAACAATCTTACATCATACTTAAACATCAACTCAAAATGGATTTTAAAGAATTTAATGTAAGATCTGAAATATAAAACTCCAGGAATAAAATATAGGTAGTGATCTCCTTGAGGTCTTGGCAACGACTTTTTGAAAGCATGAAATCAAGGAGAAGTAGCAAAAGCAACAAAAACAAAACTAAACCTGTGGGCCACATAAACTAAAAAGCTTCTGCATGGCAAAGAGAACCATCAACAAAATAAAAAGACAACATACACCAAAAAAGAAGTTGCAAATCAGGTCCCTGTTTAGGGGTTAACATCCAAAATATTTAAATAATTCATACAGTTCAATATGAAACAAATAATAATTTTTAAATGGACAGAGATTCTGAATAGAATTTTTCTCAAAGTAAACATACAGATGGGGCTGCCTATGGGCCTTTGGGTGTCAGGACACTATCTCCCTCGGCCTTTCTTCCAAAGCTTCTGTATTCTCCGTATGTTACCAAATCCACAGCACTCAAACTGCATTAACTGATAAAATAATTAACTTACTAACACGTATACTTGAGATAAATTTTTATTTCAGAAGTTCATAAATAATACTAAAAGAGATTTTTCAGGATACATAGAATATACCCTCAATTAAACTCGATAGTCTTTTCCTTGGGTATACCAAGATTATGATGACTGGTCACTTTCTAGCTGTAACATATGTCACATCCTGGCATTTAGAATCATGATTGTTTCTGCCTTGAAAGAGTGCTGTGTTATTATTTTTCTGTCACAGTCCCCCTGAATTAGGGGTGGGTCATCTGCATGCTACCGGCTTTGTTGGATATGACCATTGTCTTTGAGATTTCTTCTCTGGAATTGAGAGGACTCCTGTTCTAATTTTTTTTTTTACCTGTTAGTAGTTGGAGGCATAACAACTCCCTTTAGAAGTCAATAGTTTTCTATCAGTGAAGCTTTAAATAGATCTCAAATTTGGAAACCACATCCTACTGTTCTTTGCATCTTTGAACCAAGGCAACTAGTAGGTCTCTTATTCCCAGTTCCCCTCCCAACTCTCATCAAACTGGTGCTCTCCAAAGAGTAGGGTTATACCTCAGTTTCCCCACTTAACACTCTCCTTGCTCATCAACAATAAAGTCCTCACTACCACAGCCTGGGTCTCAGAGCCTGTGGAGTTTTGAGTACACTTTTCCCTGTGAGCTAAATCTGGCTGCCCCCGAATACATCCAGACACAAGTAGACAAATTACCTGCCACTGAAGAACTGACACCTACACAGATTTTAATTATTATGTTTTCCCCTCCACCCCACCCACCCTCCATCCCTTCAGGCCTTGCTCTGTGCCTCGGGAGGCTGACATCTTAAATTCCCTTACTACTGTCTTCAGATTGTGTTTAACCAACAGTAGGCACCAGGCAGCAGTGGGAGGGAAAGGACAAGAGTTAAGGGTATTTCTTCTTCATTCCCTTTGCTGTACTCTGAATTTTTTGTTTCTCCAATGTTCATATGTTGAAATACTAGTGCCTAATGTAACGTTATTAAGAGGTGGGGCCTCTGGAAAGTGCTTAGGTCATGAGGGTGGATCTCTCATGAATGGGATTAGTACTTTCTAATAAAAGACCCCCGTGAGCAACCTAGTGGATCTGCCATGTCAGAAGTCAGCGAGAAATCTGCGATCTGGAAGAGGGCCCTCAATTACCATGTTGACACCCTAATCTCAGATTCGCAACTTCCAGAGCTGCAAGAAACAAATGTCTATTGATATAAGCTACTCAATGTGCAATATTTCACATAGCAGCTTAAACAGACTAAGCCACCCTGCTCGCTCAGGGCCCCTCTGATCACAACACTGACCAGGCAACCTCACAGCTTCTACTCAAACTGAACTGTAAAAACATCCACCTCCATCCCTGCACCTTCAGACATAAGAGTTTCAACAGCTCCCAGCTGTTTCTCATTCCCTCCTGAGGACTTGTCTCCTAACCCTCTCCACACCTTTTGAAGTTGTCCCTTCACCTCAATCTCTTACTCCATGTGAACTGGATTTTACTTTTCAAGGTTCCTAAATCTGTGATCTACCATGGCGTCCTTCTCTCTGCCATCTAATCACCCCTGCTATTAATTCTAATTTCCTACCTAAACAACTTTACCCCACAGACAAGGCATTCCCAGCCTCTGACTCACACCAATTGCCAAAACTATATTACAAAACCAATCTCTGCAGGACATTGCACTGGGATCTCTGCACTCTCCAACTACAACAGGCAACCTGACGCTGAATATCTGGATCATTCCTGGCCTGTGGCTCTATATATACTGTCCATGCCTACCTGCCATGAACACTCACCATCAGCAGAATGGACATACCTCACTCTGGGCCCGTCCCCTAATATTGAAACCCAACTCATCTAGAACCTCCTCATAATAAATTCCAGTCCCAGCTCTGCCAGGAAGACTAAAGAGACGTGGGGAAGGATGGAGAAAGGAGAAAGAAGGAGAAGGAAAAAAAGATGATGAATTAGAAGCTAAAGGAGAAGAGTGAAAGAAAGTAACAAGCCCAAATTGCAGTCCTTCATCCTCATCAATATGTAATATCTAATAAGCTAACTGCAGTTTCAGCATCTCCCAAAAGTGAAATTTTACACCAGTCTGAGTCTTTCTGGTCAGAACTGGATGTAATCTACATTATAATACACCCTACTTTCCCCCTAAGGAAAGTGACCTCCCTG
The DNA here is from genome assembly GCF_000260355.1 of Condylura cristata. Classification (NCBI taxonomy): domain Eukaryota; kingdom Metazoa; phylum Chordata; class Mammalia; order Eulipotyphla; family Talpidae; genus Condylura; species Condylura cristata. The sequence continues at coordinate 40,111,810 of NW_004567107.1, read as the reverse complement.
GAAATCAGTCTTTTATTTTGTTAATGACCCATTCTCTCTCTAAAAATAAATAAATAAATAAATAAAATAAAATAAATAAATAAAACACTTCATTTTTATAACTTTTGGGGGCAACATTTTTCTTACTAGATGGGATGCTGATACATGAACTGTTAACTAGAGCTTTAAAATTAACTAGGATGGACAGATTGAAGCCATAAAACCTTCTAATGAATAACTGTTTTTCCATTGAAAGACCCTCAAATTCTGGCTGATTTCATATCCATAAAACCAAATCATATGTAGAATCATGGTCTTGAGTGAATTTGAAAGAGTCAATAATAGTTTCTCTTAGAATTATCTGTTCTTTGAACTTAAAACCTTCCTTTTCTTACTATAATAGGTCTTCATGTTCATGAAGAACTGCTAAATATCTCCCTGGGTGTCTGTCCTCACTCTCTGGGAGGCCCATTCTACATGGGCTACATCTACCCCAGATTTTAAGCAAAACATCCCCTGTTTCCTGAGAGCCTGCCACTTTCCTTTCCTCAAGGCCACTCCCATTTCTTAAAGTCTCCTGGCACTCCCTCTCCAGAAGGCCAGCTCTACTGCTTAATAAACAATTCCTCCAAAACTCTTCCTCTTTTTCCCCTTGTCACTTTCCCACTTTCATTTATGTCCTAACGTCAAAAAAGAAGGTGTGAGTAAGTGAAGGCTATAGCCAGGAGGGAAGATGATACATTATCTTCCTGGCATTTTACTAATAGTTTTTTTTTTTTCTCCCCTTCTTTTGAAATGTGAAGGGAGCTACACAAGCTGGAACAAATTTCTTTCAAGCCTGTTTAGCCTTTCTTGTGCTTTTTCCATTATCATTTTTATAGCGGAGATTTCAGTGAGGATTCACAGTGAGTCATTTTATGAGGCAGCTCCATCTGTACCATCTGCAGGCATGACTTTCCCATCACTCTAGACATTACGTATCTCCTTATGGCAGCCCGGACAGGGGGTGGAGATTGCCAAGCCAGGTCACATGCCAGGAGTCCATCACTCATCTGAAGGGGCGGGCAGGGTCTGCTTACAATTAGATTCAACTCCTAGTTCTGGATAATATGTCCTTCTGGCTTCAAATTCTTTCTTGCCAGTTCCCTGCTGGGCCCAGGAGGAGCTGGGGTCCTGCCTTCTTGGTTTCTTTCCTTCTCTCTTTTTTGCCTTTCTCACTCCTCATTTTTTCCCATCTGTCTGTTTTTCCTTCCATCATTCCACCATTCCACCTCTTATCATTTATCTATCTCTCCCCATCTCTTTCTCCTTTCCATCTTTCTTTCCATTTTTTCTCCACCATTCTCTCATCTTCCTATTCTTGTATTTTTCTTTTTCTGTCCTTCTCATTGTGTCTTTACATAGAAAATGTTCATGTCATGCTAACATGGAAAACTGTTTCTTACAATGAAACCAGAATGCCAAGATGCAGAATAAAAAAAAGAAAGAAAAGAGAAACATAGATTTAATGTTTGTAAGGCTTCATGAGGATTTGTGTAAAATGCTAACTGCAAGAGAATATACATCTCAGCCTTTAGCAGTAGAGGTAGGAAATTCATTTGTTAAAGGAGAATTGGGGGAAACAGTCACCACTGAATGAGAAGAAGGATTAATTCAAACACTCCTTTCAAAGCTCAGTCACTAATATTTACCAAAGTTGAATTCTGAATAAATTTCTTTAATCTCAATCATCTCTCCCACATTCTCTTTGATTCACCATAAAAAATCATAACCAAAATGGCAGGGGGGGCCTAAGAAAAATATGTAACTCACATTCATTTGCATCTTACTTATAAAAGCTACATAAACAAAGACTTTCAAATCTTTCAAACAAAGACTGTCAACCCAATTTAAAGGGTGTCTAATGCTGGAGCCAAAGTCTATCTCTTAACAACTGGCAGAGTCATCATTCTATTTAATAAATGAATCTACTTCATAATTTTTTTGATGCCCATCATGGATAGTCTTAAAAACATAAAAGGGAATTATTTGGGCTTTTATTCTATTTAGCATCAGAGACACTCAGGCAGATTGCATAAAAGACATTCAGTGTGTCATCAAATTGAAATTGATATGTATTTAAATACCTGGTTTGCTAGCTTACATATTACATGCCTCTACAAGTCTGGGTTCCCTCACCTGTAAAATTCACACATCACCTACCCTGTAGGATCCATGAGAAAACCTAATGAACAGCTCTTTCTCTTCTCTGATAAAAGTTATTACATAATTGGGGCCTCCCTGATGGTACAAGGGGTTAAAGCACAGCACTATAAACCTATCCACAGCCACTGTAGCATGAATTCTATCCCCAGCCAGGGAGCTGACCCACATGATGCAGCAGACCTCTCCTGTCTCATCTGCTGCTCTCCTCAGCATTGTATTTCAACAGATTTACCTTTTGCTCCCTACTCTTGTCTCTGGTGAATCCTCATGTTGTTTCCCCCATATCTCTGGCCTGTACCCCAGTTCTTGTATACTAATAATTTTTTTAATTTATTACATAACTTCTAATGCCTTTTCCTTATTTACAAGAAATTCTATTATGTAATATGGATTGGGTTTCAAATTAACAAAATCCTCCAATGGCACTGATAATTGAAGAATGAAATAGTCCTATGATTGCTAGTTTTAGGTTTACAATCTTTCACATTTAGAACTTCAGTAATATTAGCAAGTGCTAATATTTAGCCAAGTACTATGCTGGGTTTTTCATTATATCATTTTGTTTTATGACACCATTTTAATAGACATTTTCCTTATTTTTCACAAACTAAGGTTTTCTAATATCACACAAGTAAGGGATACAGCTGAGAATTTAAGTTCATGCTATACTCCTTAAACAATGATGCACCAAAGGGGCAGGTGAAGAGTTTGACTAACAATTAGGCCCAAGAAAATCCAAGAATAATTCCTTCTAGTAACAACAATAATCCCCTCTAGTAGCATAATGACCACCATCATTGGTTGATTTAGTTAATAGACACTTGAAGTTTGTTTGCTTTTTAACTTATGAACAACCTGGCAAACACTTACATAAAACAATAATATTGCCTCATCATTTTTTCATCACAAGGTCAAACATCAACTCTGACATGAAATAGGGACTTGAGTCTTGTATTTGAATTCTAGTTCTATGAATTGTGTAGATCTGGTAAATCTTATTACTTCTCCAATCCTCCATTTTATCAGCCTTCAAATGTTGACTAATTTGGCTAATATAAAAAGTCAATGGCTGGGGTCCTCCTTGGTGGTGCAACAGGTTAAAGCACAGCACTACAAAGCTAGCCGCAGGCACTTCAGTGGGAGCCCAATCCCCAGCCAGGGAGGTGACCCACATGGCACAGCAGACCTCTCCTGCCTCATCCACTACTCCCCTCAGCAGTATACTTCTTCAGTCTGCCTGTTCTGCTCCCCACTGTGTCTCTGGTGAATCTTCCACAACTCTGCACCTCTGGCCTGTACCCCAGTTCTGTATGCATAGATAAATAAATCTTTAAAAAAAAATGTCAAGGGCTAAGCTGAATAATCTGTATAAATAACATCTGACATAAATAGAAAGCACTTTTATTTTCCAACACAGCTTTTCCAAACAATAAACAGTGGAAAGCTTAGCATTCCTAAAAAAATATATGCACCTAAGTGATTTTTGGTCTGTGACCATTTGGTAAGAGGATCATATTTGCTATTGAACTACCTTCCAAAATCTTTATCAATGGGTGGAGATGGAAGAACATTTGACAGCACACCAGTAAGACACGAAAAGTATACATTAATTCATAATAGGAATAAAAAAGGATACTTCATGGCAAAAAGAAAAGGAACCTATAGTTCCTATAGTTTTTCTTTATGTATCATAACATCACTTCATCATCTGTGGAATTTAACTTGCAATTTACAGCACAGGCTGAAAAAAATAATTGGAACCTAAGACCCTCGTAGAGAGTGCTTCTCTTTGCCCAAAGGTGGTTCATATCCATCAACAACTTCTGGTGCCACTAATTGCAAGGGTTTGTTGATTCGCCTGACAGCTCTTCAGGGGACAGATGAGTCACTTTTCTATAACCTTATCTCTTCTCTCTTTGGAACTTCCAAAGAATTGGTGGTGTGGTAAATACTGTACTGGGTCACCACTCATTCAAAATTCAACATGGACATAAACCTAATGTAGGAAGTCAGCATATAGATGTATGGCTGAGGAGTCAGCAGAAAACAGAAAGCACAGCTCTTCCTTTCTCTTGAATCTAAATGAGAAGATTTGCTCACTAAACCATTTTTCATCAGAAAATAGGTAAAATATGATGAGGATGAGGAAAGAGGGTGGGCTGATAACCAACTGAATGGAAATATCTTCTCAGATGGCATCATCCAGTAGGGGTAGACCAACGTCCTAGAATTTCAGTATGGATTCTGCAACTCTGTGTGATCTTGACGAGTCCCTTAGTTATCATCATCTCAGTGTTCTCTTCTGGAACACTAAGCCCAAGACTACTCAGTAATTTTCAGAGCTAACTGTATTAAGCAAAGCTAAAATACCTTAATTTCTGATCAGACGCAATATTTACTACAAAAAAAAAAAAAGAAAATCCTTCCTTTAAAAATAGATATTGAGACAAACAAACTGTGAGCTTGGGAAATGGAATGCTGCTTTACTTCTCATGACATGTCAGTCCTTGGTGAGCTTTTGAATCAGAATGCCTAACTTTGCAATGAAACATGAGTATAAATCCCCTACCAAAATGCCCACAGAGTAAATATCTTTCAGTAACAATTTTTCTCAGCACCTTGCGTCAGGTAAATGTTATTTCTCCTTATACAACCTTGTCCAGGATCTGAATCTGATAAAAGTGAATGCTACCCAAATAACCAGCTTCCAGAAATACATTTCACCCCGCAAAGCAAGCAATACCAAACGAAACCCCAAATCTGTGCCTAGTGGTAGAGAAACTAAGAGCTGGTATTTGGAGCATCATTTTTAATTTGAACAAGATGAACAATGAGTCCTTTGCTAAGAAATATACAATTAGCTAAAACAATGTGTCTCCAAGATGGCATATGATAAAAAGAAAAACAATTTCTGCAAAGGGAGTTGTTTGTTGCTTTTTGTTGTTTTGTTTTTTGATTGCTTGTTTATTTGTTGTCATAGATATAGTCCTAGAGATTTTCAAACTTCATTTCCCTGGATAGGATAGTAGTATGGAATGCAAAATGTCAAAATTAGAGCTATATGGAAAATCAGAAATACAAAAAATGAGTTCTTCCTGTACCACCTGAAGATAGAAGAACACAGAGGGGAAAAGGCAGGACAGGGTCTTCTGACAGCTTAGACTGCAAGAATGGACAGCTTAATACAGGATCTTTTATACAAAAGTTCAGTTCAATCTGTTCAATAGGAAAACAAATTACAAAGTACAAATGCCAGGTTCCAATAGATTCCTCATTCCTTTACTCAGATTTCAGGCAAAGATTCATGATGTTAGTGAAACCAGTATGGAAATGAATAATATAATGTTAATAAAAAAGGTTAAGAGACCAGGCACTCCCTGGTGGCCCAATGGGTTAAAGAGCAGCACTGAGAAACTATCCAAAGCCGCAGCCACTTCAGCAAGAGTCCACACCCTGGCCAGCCAAGGAGGTGATTCACATGGCACAGCAGACCTCTCCTGTCTTCCTGTCTCGCCCACTGCTCCCCTCAGCAGTGTACTTTTCCTCAGGTTCTTCTCCCCACTGCTTCTGGTGAATCCTCTCACTGCCCCTGCAGCTCTGGTTTGTACCCTAAATAAATCTTTAAAAAGAAGGTAAGAGACCAATAGAAAAGAAAGTAGCCTCCTTGTACACTGACACATGGCCAGACACAAGCCTTCATAGCAACAGTAGAGAAGGCCATGTTGTCCCTCTGAGCTCTGAGTCTGATATGGTTGTCTGAGTGTTCGTGAAAGATGTCAAACAGTCAATGGCTCCTTTTCTGGGGATTAGCCACTTTCAATAGTCCAAACAGAGCAAGAGGCTACAGGCTGGACACCAGAAGACAACAGAACTGTTCAAGATTCCAGGCCATAAACTTTTCAGAGGTAGCCCAAATGGCAGTGAGCCAAAGAAGACAAGGGAACACCTCATTAAGGAAGCACCCCCAACTTTTTTGAACAGAAGTAATCTATGTGTGTTACAGTAAAAACAGTCACCCATATCTCACCACCCAGAGATAATCCTTTCTATTTGTCTTCTAGAATTCACTCCCAGACATATATGTCTATGTCTATATCCACGCAATTTATAAAAATAGAATCATAGCATACACATACACACATATTACTCTACAACTTTTATCTCAGAAGATAATATATAATATTCTGTATTACATTTAACTGATCAAATAACCAATTATTGGGTCACTCCAAAACTTTCTTGTTAAAAAGTGTGTATATGCATCTACACACTTGTATGGCAATAAATTCTGGAAGGACACATATAAAATGCAACACACTATGATAAATTAATAAAATGCATCTTTTCTGTAAATATTCTTTCTCTGACTAGTTTTTAAAATTATTGCAAGAGACAGAATCACAGAAGCTAAGTATATGAACATTTTTAAAGCTACTGAGACTTATCCCCAAAATGAAGTATTTTTCTTCAAGGGGACTCCCTTGAAGTGCTGAGCATGGCAACATGCATGGTGCCCAGGATTGGATATTAAGTGACATGCAAATCCCAGCTGCCAACAAGCCAACAGGAAACAAACTGAACACTTTCTAAAGCATCAAGGTGATTATTGCTTAGTACCAGAGATCTTTCGGCAATTTCATATAAAATATTCCTTCATGTCAGACCCATAATCACCTTTTCAAAATTGCGCCGTGGAGAGTCGTCGATATGTTTCGGTGTGCAGGGCATAAATCTCGCAGATCTGCACTGCACTTGCAGAGCCTCCCTTCCCACAGGAGCAAGGCTACTTCAGGCCCAGGGCAGCTGAAAAGCATATGTTCTGGTTTCCCTGCACCTCCTTTTCTGTGCCCTCCCCCAGCTTCCATCCACCTTTGGGCATGCATAGATCTCCTTGATAAATGCTTTCAAGAGTTATTTTACAAGATGCTTATGTATGCAAATCTATCTTTTTAAAGAAGTATGTACAATCAAGCCTAAACACACAGAAGATTCAGTGCATTGGGTGTCAGGTAGGAATATCAGGGTGATGGAATCTAGTGTTTTTCTGGCCTTCATCATATGTCCAAAGGAGTAGGATGCAGTAGCTTTGCTGTGCAATTGAAAAGCTGCTCATATAAATGGTGGCCAGGAAGCAGCTGGACCAGGCAAAGGTCATTCCCCAAGAAGTGAGCATGAAAGTTGACATGTGAGGGTTGCCTTTCTCTCAGTGTGAAGGTGACCCAATATCAGACTTGTACCTCTTACTTCATCAGAAAAAAAAAAAATCTCTCTAAGTACAAACAGCTTTCAAGCCCCGCACTAGGAAGTGTGGCTCTTCCAAAAGCTGCCCAAAGTCTCCATTCATGTCTCCCAGGGTTCTCCGCATTCAGTTAGGCTTGGTTGCCTGCACTTGAACCACTATGCCGGCTTGCCCAACACTGGTTTGTCTGCATGCAGCAATTTTTCATATCACTGCACATGAAATAATGCTTCTATTTCCATTGTGGTCATGTGGTTGATGCCAAGTGACCTGTAAGCATCTGAAAAGCATCCTGAGAAATGGCATAAAAGAGCTATTGAGGGGCCCTCCCTGGTGGTGCAGAGGGTTAAAGCACAGCACTGAGAATCTAAAGCCATTTCCGCATGAGTTCGATTCCCACCTGCCCCGGAGGTGACCACATGGTGTGGCAGACCTCTCCTGACCCACCCGCTGCTCCCCTCAGCAGTGTACTTCCTCAAGCTGCCTGTTCTGCTCCCTACTCTGTCTCTGGTGAAGCCTCTCACCGCCCCTGAGCCTCTGGCCTGTACTCCAGTTCTGTATGCACAAATAAATAAATCTTTGAAAAAAAAAAAAGAGCTATTGAAAGTCCATATGTGTGCAGGAGCTGAGAATTTGAGGAAAGTTCTATTGCTGTGTGTTTGGCCGCTGTCAATGGTCATTCTAAGTTACTGGATGTCAGAAGTCAGAGGCAGTTGCTGGGGGAAAGGGAAAGGGAAGGCTGGTAAGGACTTGGAAAAATAAAACTGTAGTGGTGTTACAGCAGCTGTACAAAGCTAGCCCTCTCATGGGGGTCAAAGAGGTAGGCAGGTCTGAGGACTCTAGAGGTTGAGTAAAGAAAATACTCCCCACACAGACTCTTAGGAATTGGTAAATGTTTTCATCTCTGCTCAGCAGCTCCAGTGATGAAAAGTTTATCAAGGAATCCTCCACCTTCAGAGCAGTCTCAGTCTCAAGCACCATTACCTGAGAATTCTAAACCCACTAGTGGGCGGCCAGCAACCACCACAGACAGCCAAACATCAGTGATAACAGCAGCAATCATGATGCATGGTCCTGGGTGTCCATTGCACATTTTGTAATAAATGAAACCATACTAGTTTTATTTAACCCTCCCACATTTTAAAGTTAGTACTACTCCTCCTTTTACAGATGACCACCCTGAGGCTCAGAAAGGTTACACTGGTTACTCAGATTACACAGCCACTAACTGACAGAGCAGCTTGTATCCAGGTCTGTCTGCTCTTAGCCTCTGCACAAGGCATATACCTTATACCAAACATTGCTGCAAGTACTAGAGATAACAAACACATTATCTGTTCTTTTAACACTCTTCTTTCCCATTAATAGTTTATCCACATCCTAACTCCAGATGGTTTACTGGATCATTCCTGCCCCAAACAAACCATACTCTTTCATCCAAACCACTTCTTTCAGCTCTGATCATGGACCCAATGTCAACTATGACATCAACCAGATGTGAAACTACAAAGTCATATCTATTTAACATTTCTTTAACACTCTAGACCATCAATTATATCAATTATATCCTATCTTTTTTCCCTTACAGTTGGAAAATAATCATTATTCCTTGCATTGCTTACATCCTAACATCATTGGTACTGTGCTACCTGACTTCAACCTCTGACCCCTCTAACTCATCCTGTGAAACAGAGCTTGACCTTTAGTTTACCATATACTTAAGAGACACAGTTGAAACCAAACCAAGGCAATCTGGATCTGTGAATGAGAAGCATGGTGCTCAGGTGATGAACACCTACATGCAACACTGAATGCCCTATTAAAATTCTGTGTAACATATGGTCAAAACACTGATCAGCCATAGGAGTAGAATAAAAACAAGGAAGAGATATACAAGGGGTTACAAATGAAAAACCATTAACAGAATCAGTATGTTGATGGGGTCATCCAATAGAAGGGACATTCTAGCAGATTATGTTTTGTTCTATGTTCTTCCATGGGACAGAACTACTAGCATCATGCAAGAGTCCAAGTGATCCTAAATTAAAATGTATATTAAACCTACATCTTAGTAGAAATTCCCTTGTCAAGAAAAGTTTTGGGCAAATACGAAATGTCTACATCCCATCCAGATGCTTTCATAAGGATTGCCACATTGAGAGGGAGTTACAATGAGACGGTCCACCAGAAGCCCTACCACCTTCTTTGCTGCTTATTTTGCTGATGTTGAGAAGGTCCCAGATTTCTCTTACCTCATAACAAACATGACAGTTATTTACTTTCAATATTCACAGATCATTTTCCCTTCTTTTTCTGAATCATCAAAGAGATCTATAATAAGAATTTAAAAACTCAGTGCCCAAGTACAGATTACTAATTGCTTCAGATTGCAAATAAAACAATAGAGAGTGGAGAGTCTTGTGAACAACTAATAAGTCCCTGTACTACTCAAAAGCATTCAAATTCCAATTTTAAAATATCAAGCCAGACACAAATGGAACAACCAGTTTCCAACCCTTGAAATATCACAGCACAGAATGAAGTATTGAAGTATTTCATATTCTTTTCTTCTGCTTTGTTTTTCCTAAATGCATAGATCACAATGATTAATAGCATAGTCTCTGAGTCAAATGACTGATGCAAGTACCAGCTGAGTTGTTTCTTATTATTTCACATCCCTGGATCTTGACTTCCTTATCTTAAAAGCAAAGAAAAGAGGAACCCTCCCTGGTGATGCAGTGGGTTAAAGCACAGCACTAAGAAGCTAAAGTCACTTCAGCATGAGTTCAATCCCTGCCCTGGAGGTGAGCCACATGGCACAGCAGACCTCTCCTGACCTGCCCACTGCTCCCCTCAGCAGTGTACTTCACCTGTCTGCCTGTTCTGCTCCCCACTTGGTCCGGTGAATCCTCTCACCACTCCTGTACCTCTGGCCTGTACCCCAGTTCTATATGCATAAATGAATAAATCTTTTTAAAAAAAAGAAAAGAAAAGAAGTATGCTTACCTAACTAGTTGTAATCAATGTCTCCCTACTTCTCAAACCCCAACCCTTGGTATGACTTCAGTTTCTTTTATTCCACATATAAGTGAGATCATTCAGAAAAACCAACTTTTTCTATATGGCTTATTTATATAGACGGATGCCCGCAAGGTACATACTTGTCAAAACAGCAGGATTTCCTTCTTTTCTCATGGATGAATAATATTCCAATTGTGTGTGATTGTGCATGTGTGTATATTATATATAGATAGATACATTTCTATATAATATGTATATATGCAGGCAGACACATATAACATACCTTCTTTACCTATTCATTCACTCATTGATGAACATTTAGGTTGTTCATGTATCTTAGTAGTTGTGAATAGTACTACAGTGAACATGAGAGTGCAAATGTCTCCTTAAGATACTGTTTTTATTTTCTTTGGATAACAACCAGAAGGGGGATGTTGGATTAAACAACAGTGCTGTTTTTAATTTTCTAAGAACCCTCCATACTGTTTTCTTTAGTGGCCATACCAATTTACATTCCCATCAATAGTGCAAAGGTTTCCCTCTTCTTCATTCCTCCCACCAACACTTATTATTGTTTGCTTTTCAATGATAGCCATGCTCACAGGTATGAGTTAATTTTTCACTATGGTTTTGATTTATATTTCCCTGATGATAAGTAGAGCACATTTTCAGGTACGTTTTGGTCATCTGTATGTCTTCATTTGGTATCCACTTCTTCAAAACTCAATGGTTTTGAAATCTACATATATTCTGCTTAAATAATCATGTTTTATGTATTACTGAATATAAAGGAAGTTTTCCCTCCATCCCGAAAATTCCTTGGTGATTTTCATATCAAATAATTCCAACCATTCTTCTACAAGTTGCAAGGACACAAAGGTAGTACAGATACATGATCCCTGATCTATTATTGGAGGATCCAAATTATAGTTATCTGATAGTAAGAAAGATTTAGAATTCACAACCAAACTCTGTAACTGTAGAGATAAGAGGTCTCGAAATCTTAAGGTTAACTTCCTGCATTTTAATTTTGGTGGAACAGCTTAGAAAAAAAAGATTAATATGTTCCCAAGACAACAATAACCTCTGTCAGTGATGAGTAATGGACACATCAGAACTCCAATCATCAATGACACGGTTAAACCTCTGTTGCCCAACACCTAACTAGAGAAATGTGGGCGGTTTGCATTCCTGAGGGTCCCTGTTAACTAAACCTTCCTCGAATTCATCCAAAATTACCTTTGTTTGCAGAAGGAATAGAGAAAAAATAGCTTAACTCATGACATAGTCTAGGAATCATCTGTGCGCAACAATTAACTGAGAATTTTAAAACTGAAGTAGCTTTGATAGAATTTGGGGAAATCCTTACTTAGGTCAGCCTGCGAGACTTCCAGTGTGATTTTATTGGTTTGGGGGGGGGGGGTTCCTGAGAGTGAAGGGAAGTTCATTCATTTATAAATAAGAAGTATAGAGAATATCTGGTCCCTAAAATTAATAACGCTCAACAAACACATCCTCCACTGTTTGAAAATGCAATAAATGGTCTATAGATTCCTTATCACTAAGACAGAACAGAAGTAAGCCTAGAACAAGAATATTAGGGATAAGTCACTTCATTTTGGATGATTATTAAATAAACATTTGAAGAGATCAAATACATTGTTTAATAATATTAAATGCAGTATTAAATTTTCACAAGTTTCCTTGAGTTGAAATTCCCATCTCTTTTTTTTACAAGTGGAGAAACTCAAGTTCAAGTAAGATGGTTTTTCCATAACCCCACAGTGCGTTAGTGGTAGAACTGGGACCCAAACACAGATCCTCCTAGATCCATATACCATACTCCTTTCCTCTACCTACCTACCACTCAATACCTCTGCTCCCATACAGAGTAGCAAACAAGTCCAGTTAAGATTAGAGGTGAAGATACAAGAATGGTTTTCCATACCAACTAAACCATTAAAATGTGCTGGTCCAGGCGAGAAAATAACAAAAATAATGAACAACCATATACCAGAGACATGTTGTGGGGGTGGAGTGGGGAATGGGATCAAAAACGGGAGGGGGGGGGAGGGATGGGACTATGGTGGTGGCACACGGGTGATTTGGTGATGGGAAACCCGCAGGGATTACAATCGAGATGGAAAAAAAATGTGCAAAATGATGCAAAAATAAACTTTTGTAATAATTTAAAAAATAATAAAAAATGTGCTGGTCCAATGTCAGCAAACAGAAGAAAGCACTTAACCGGTCATCTCTCTCGTGGTTCTCTGGATCTTCCCTTCTGTTTGTGACAGCCCTTGTCACCAAGGAGTAAAAAGTATAGGGGAGTAGCAATCCAAACAGTGGGGAATTATTCAGCACTAAAAAGAAATGAGCTTTAAGTTATAAAAAGAAGCCCATCTGAGAAGTCTCCCTACTGTATGATTCTAACTAGCAGACATTCTAAAAAAGGCAAAACTATAGAGACACTACAAAAATCAGTTGGTTGAAATAGGGGATGAGTATACAGAGTACAGAGGGTGTTCAAGGCAATGAAATTCTAGAGTATGATATTATAATAGTGAACCCATGTCATGCATATGTTAAAACATAGAATGTACAATATCAAAGGTGACTGCTAATGCAAATGATGACAATGGGTGAACATAGGCTAATTAAATTGTAACAAATACATCACACCAGTGGTGGTTACAGAGAGTGGGGGAAACTTAAAGAGAGGACCACATGGAATTCATGAGAAATCTCTGTACTGCCACTCAATTTGCTATGAACTTAAGACAACTCTAAAATATGAAGCATATTTTAAAATATAGATTAACTTACCCAAGTTATTCCAAATACACTTAAAAATTCTCCAGTGACCAACCTGTGAATACAGTTTTACATCTAAACTAATTACAAATAAATAAAATTTCAAATTCAAAACAAAAATGCCATGGGAGTCACCATACAACTTCCTCATTTCTTTCTAACTAAAAATTTCTTTCAATGCCATCTTTCCTAAGGGCAACAAATCATCTGAGAAAACAGTCCCTACATTCGGAAGATCTTTACCCAGTCCGGGGTTTGTTCACTAACATCCTAGCAAAAGTGGGTTGTTACAGCTGGAACCACAATTGAAGGGCCACATTCTGCGTGGCAGCATCACCCCAAGCCCTGGCATTAGCAGGGAAGTGTGTGGAACAGTCCTAAGAAGTGGAAGAACACTACCAATTATCTGATTCATTCTGGTCCAGCTGGCATTTACCTCTCCCACCAACACCGATACTTCTCTATCCTCCTCACCCACTCCTGAAAACACCTCCTGATGACTGTGAATAGTGTCCATAAGAGAGGAGAAGAAAAAGAGTCACCTTGCTGACCTGACAAGCAATCTGTTCACACCTGGCAGCGTGAGCTTTGATTATCCCCCAACTCAGATTGTATAGCTACAGATGTCTCTAATTTTCAAAAAGCAAAGAACTCTTGTCTGGAATAAATGAGATAGATAAATTAGAAGGGGGGAGGAAAAGAGTCAAAGGTGTCTCCCTTACTTTTCATCTATGGCAAACTGGGCACTCTAATCTATTGTACAAATGTCTGCACACAGCATGCCAACACTTGCTTGTAAACTCACAGGAGAAATATCACCTGGAGACAATGAATAATGTCTGCTTCATGCCTTTCTCCCCTAATATACTTTTTGTTTTGAAGGCATCATATGGATTAAGTTAGTAACACCCATCCTCACATTTTCAAGCCACTATCTCCCACTAAATCATCTCTCTTTGGAACTTGACAGGTTATCACACCTTGTCTCATTTCATGCTGCAGCTTCCCACAAGCAGATTAGTCTTGCTTCACAAATCACAGGCTCCTTTCCTGAGTGAAACACCTTCAAAATTACAGCAACTTTCCCCAAGGGTATCAAAGTTCTCTTTTCCAAGCTCTGTGGTATTCCACCAAGGGGCTTCATTGTACTGAAGCACCATGCTTTGGATCATCTCCCTGGCTGAGGGTATTACCATAAAACAGCAAGAGGAGAATTTGCCAAACCTATGATAACTTCATCTCTGAATTTAACAGGGTGTCTTCTGGGCAGGGCTCCAGGCAGTCTCAGCCTTGTGAGCCTTCTTCTAAGGGGCAGGCAATGCCTGCACTGTTCTCTCAGGGATGAGGTGCAGAGAGAGATGGGAAGCAGACTGTCAGCATCTTCCAAATGGTACTGTGGTTTAAGAAGCTCAAACACAACTGCTTGTGATTTGCTACTTCATTCTAAACCATGGCTACAGACTAAACACAAAACCAGATGCAACAACCCCTGTGTAAAAAGATAGCAGCAAAGAATCATAGAGTATGACTGCTTCCATCTAGTGCTCCTGTGATAAACTTCATACTTGTAGTGACCATCTGGTGCTTCTGCCTGCTCAATATCCATTCCTTCAACTTGTGCCATCAGTGCCTCAGTTATTCCTATAGTCACATCTTAGTGGATAAAACTTGGTTGGAACCCACCCCAAGGACCTAGCATTCAAGGTGAACATTTGACCAGACTTAGCCAATAAGAGGACTCCATTACTCTGGACATAGTGATTGACTGAATAAAAGTGCCCTCCCTGGTGACGCAAGGGGTTAAAGCACAGCCCTGTGGAGCCACTGCACCAGGAGTTCGATCCCCGACCAGGGAGGTTACCCACATGGCACAGTATATTTCTCCTGCCGCGGCTGCTGCTCCCCTAAGCAGTGCATTTCAATCTGCTTGTTCTGTTCTGGTGAATCCTCTCACTCCCTGCACCTCTGGCCTGTATCTCAGTTCTTGTATGCATAAATAAATACATCTTTTAAAAATTAAATAAAAGGCCTAAAAACTTCAGGAAATATTGGAAAAGAGCTGTTTCCACAGCACAGAGGTTGCCAAGCTGGTAAAACTTAAGTCGAGACCTGCTGGGGATATTTTGCCACATGCAGTGGGGTATGAGGAGGTCTCCTGTGTGAGTTGGTATCCTTGACAGAAATATTGTCAAAAGAGAGATATCCATGACTGCATGATTAGGTAGCTGAAACCAGCCATGCCTGAAGTCATTACCATAGTTTCATCAGGAGAGCAAATACATTTTCAAAATGAAGAATGATGTAAAATAATTTTTTTAAATATATTATCTTTCTTTTTTAATTTACTTTATTTACATATATATTTACATCATTCTTTATTTTTGTACAATGTATGCTTTCTCCGCTCCGGTGTAGTCCCTGTAGAATTCCCACCTCCAATTCACCCGTGCACCATAGTCCTTTGTGTTCTCACTTCCCCTGTTTTGACCCCTCCACTGCCTCCTCTCCTGCAGAATGTCTCTGATGTATAGTTGCCTGTTCATTTTTTTTAACTTATCATAATTATTATATTCTCTCCTGATCCCTTATTTGGTTCCCTATATTCCTCCTGTAAGTGAAGCTTTCTAATATCTTTCTTTTTCTTTGATTTATCTCACAGAGCATAATCCCTTCCCACTCCATCCATGTTGCTGTGAATGGCATGTGTTTATCATTGCTCAGCAATCAAAAATGATACATTTCCTTTCTTACTTAAGATAGCTTTGTCTGGGTTTCTTAATCTACTATCAAATTTGTTAACCAAATCCTGAATTTCAATTGCTCAGGGGGCAGTGGGGATTCTCAAGTTTATTTTTATTAAGAAACAACAAAACAGCCTGGATTAGCACAATGATCTAAAAATTTTATGTAATCCAGATCAGTGTGCCTTAGTAACTAATATGCAACTTAATTTGCATACTTTTACAAAAATGAATAAATGAGTATCCACCAAATTTTGGAATGGGAATATGGTGGCCACATGTTGTTCATGTCAGCACAGTGTCCACCCTTCCTCTAATAATGACTTCAGGGGTCATACACAGCATTTCCCCAGTCTTGGTGAGACTATCAACTTTGTAAGCATACTTCCAGATCTAGTCAAGGCCATAAGATACAAGAAGATCCAACCAATGAGGTCACTTCCTTTCAGTGCCCTTTGAAAGTCCTTCTTTCAAAGGGCCTTTAATCTCTAAAGTCTCATCCATATTCCAGGCTGATATCAATTCCCCAAACTGATAAGAACCAACATCATGATATCAACCACTCATAGGCTGGTATCTCACAAGTTCCTATCTTTGGTGCAGACCTATGACAACTCAGATGGCGCACTTGTATATTCAACGATGCTGTCCAGATACTTACCTTAACCTTACCACACCCAAAGCCCCCAAATCCCTGAAAATGTGTTCTTTTCTGCAGTTTTTTCATCTCAAGAACTGCTTATGCCAAAAAACCTGGGACTCATCATTGATTCACCTCTTCCTTTCACATCCCATATCCTGACTACCATCAAATACTGCAGCTCTTTCTTCAGAAGCTATCCAGAACTTGATCTTTTCTCATTATCACCTCTACCAAGCTTACTGAGGTTCTATTCAAATCACTCCCCATCAGGATGATGGTAGACTTTTCCCACTAGAAATCTTTATTCAGTTTGGGTCTTTTCAGTATACTCTCAGCAGAACAATCAGCATGATCCCTTCAAAACATTAAATCATCTCCATCCCCTCTGTCAGAAAAGCTCATCTCCCAAAATTCACATGAATCTCCTCTAGGTCTGAGCTCAAACTTCTAGGTTAGGTCTTTTCTGAGCAGTGAATTTAAAATTACCTCACCTTGCCACTGGATATCCTCCCCCTCTGCCCTATAAATGTTTTGTTAATTTTTGTTTGTTTCCCAAGTAGAAAGCTCCATGGGGGTGTGTTTTTTTATCTGTTTTGTTCACTACTGTAATCCTAAAACTTGGGAGAGTACCTAGCACTCAATAGGGAAAGGGGGAATGAGAATAAAAGGGAAAAAAGGAAAAGAAGGAGAAAAGGAGACAGGGAGGGAGGAAAGAATTACAGAAAGAAAGGAATGACTTTCTCTAAGAGTGGGACTCAGTAAAAGAAAACAATGCAGATTCATTCATTGCCCAGAAAAGACCATCTTTAAGTATATGCCACCTAAATCTTCTGAGCTGTTCTTCCACCTTCACTGAGGTCTTGCTGCTTTTCCTTCACTTCACCTTTCTGCTTCACTGAGTTTGTCTGCTTTTTCTTACATTCTATGAGCCTCTCCTACCTAGACAGTGAGTTTCCCATTTTACAATGTGTAGGATCACTTTCTGTTGCTTGCAGCCAAAGACTCCTAGATATTGAAGGAGCAGAACATCAAGGAATATACAGAGATGCAGTAGTCAGGAACCTTGAATATTCCTTTAGTCCACAACAAGGGGTAAAGCTTTAGCTGCAAGTGTTATAAGGAAAGTTGCTTATGCCTTAAATTTACACACACACAAAATTAATAAGTGACATCTGAATCTTTCTTGAAATAGACATTATTTTGTTTATTTTAAACCAACAAGATCTTGACCAGTTATTACATGACTATCTTTTTGGTTATTCCTATTCAATATCCATTCCTTTAGCTAGTGCTTTTATAAACACTTCAGTTTCTCCTGGGAAATCACATCTTAGCTGATTCAATTAAAGTGGATCCCACCCTGAGGTATTAGCATTCAATGTGGATATTTGACCAGACCTATTACATTGGACATTTTTCTTTACAAAACTCAGTATTTGCACAAATATTCAAGAGAGGTTTCCTAAGTTAATGATGAATAACAGATTCACAAAGATAGCAGAACAGTTTGCCTCCATGTTGGCAATTGGGACTCTGACATCAATAAATCTGAGAAGATAAAACATGAAGGATATGATGAAAAACAGTATATGTGGCTTTGAGCATCCTGATTCAATTTTTTATAAAAAGAGGGAAGAAATGGAAACATACCCAAACATGAACAATGATTCTGCATAGGTTAAGGGATAGTGTATGTTTTTATTTATCCCCTCCTGAATTTTTACAGGTTTTCTAGTTAATAAACAAGTATCCCTTTGGAGTTTGAAGAAACAAGAATTTTTAAGAGGTATGAGAAGAATCTGAAAAATGATGTGCCCTTTGGTGAAACTCTCAGCTACCAGCAGAAACCCAAAGGAGATGAAATGAGACCCTCACACCTTCAGAAATTCCTTTCCAGAACATTAGCACAGACAAGGAGAGGGAATAAAGAAAGGAAATAGACTACATATCAGTGTTTCCCAAATGACACTAAGAAAACATCTACAACAGAATTATCAGGGACACCTGTTAAAAATGAAGATTCCTACAGCCACCCTAGACCTGTTATACCAGAATTTGTAAGGGCCTGGAAGGAAATATGCAGTGAACAAATTCCCTCAATATATTTCTACCTGCGGACATCCCAGGACCGGTGTCAAAATAAAGGAGTCTACTAAAATTCCTTGCACCAAACCTTAAATAGGAAAATTTATCAGCCATCAGACCATCAGCAGGTTTCCACTTTGCTTTCTACTAAGTAGATAGAGTTTATATCATATCCCAGTACCAGAATATTGTCTCTCCCAACCCCCAAAATCATCAGCCAGTTGCTGGATAATATAATGGAATCATTATATAAGCTTATGTGACAAGTTCTAGTGATTGACAGTTAAACCACTTTTCCTATAATAAACCTAACATCGGTGAAAGCCCAGTCTAACTCAATGAGCCCTAAAAACATTTGTTAGTCTTCTTCTCAGTATTTTAAAAGGATGGTGCTTTATATTTAATCAATTCAATACTTTCCTTTATCTTTGCCATTTTTTCCCACTGGATAATTTCTAGCCAAAATAAGTTACTTATCAGGCTGCTCTACACCTTGCTCCTGGATATTCTACATACAGTCCCACTACCGTGCTCTCATAAGGGTTCTATCCTCTCTTCCCTACTTTCTTAAATCCTCTCCTTCAAAGCCCTGCCAATCAGAATTTGACCACAGATTATCATCCAAGCCAGGCCTCCTCCTTCCTTCTGCTTCACCCTTTTAGCTCAGAGTTTTGGTCTACGAAATAATACTTTATCAGTTGGCATCATCATTTAGTTCACATGTGGTCAGCTGGCACTGCAACTTGGGACCTGCACTTACAAGAAACAGAGTTTTCCATTTGCACTATTCTTGTCCATAAGTTTGTTCATGAGGTCACAATCACACCTTCCCAAAAAAATGCCCTTTTTAACATAAGCATACCTTTCTTTCATTTTTACATATCATTAATATGAATAAAAAAGATCTTTGCATTTTCTTTGGCAAAAATCTGATTTAAACTGGTCAAATTTTAACCTCCTGAAATGTAGTTTCAAATACATGAATTTGTCTCTCATATTTGTATTACTTCTCTTTATTAGTCAGTTTTATCAATCCTGCATAAGAACAAAGATGGCCAACCTCTCTTTTCTCTTTCAGTAATTTAACAAACTGATACAATAGCCTCTACTACTGGGGTTCTCTTTGAGTTTTTCTATATACCTCTAATATAAGTTGATGTTGAGTATTCCCTTCATGTTCTAAAAGGTAAAAATGGAACTAGTGTTGAAAAGGTTTTACAAAAGTATATGCAATATTTCTCTTGTGCATCTCTTCTTTTCAATATTAAGTCTGACCGCCCTTGTTATCTACACAATGTCTCAGAGAAAAATAAGATGTTTGGGGAACTTTGCTCTATAAACAGCACCTTGTGAACAACTTTTAAAAGAGTTTAATGTCTATCCATAAACACTTACTCTGTGGTTGCAACAAGAGAAACGGGTTGTAAACAGTTTACGGTCAATTACTGATCAACAGTGGTCAAAATAAAAGGTATTCTGGGTTCTCTTTGTGCCTCTGCACTCCACATTCTCCTCCATCCCCAGCAGAAAAAAATGGTTTTTAACCAACTGCAGGGCTTGTTCACAAATGTTTCTAATTCAGCTAAACATCTGATAGGAAATATCATAAATTATATGTATAGGGTTGTCAGTACAATTTTCAACAGGAGTAACATGAGTTCAGTTTGAAATAAAATGAAAACTTCAGACCAATTTCTGAACTTGCTACCTTCTTTTTAATCCAAAGGCCATTTGTGTAGAAAGAGAAGGCAAAATTCTAGTCCTCTTGGATAAAAAACCTACCACTCACTGGAAAGATGTATAAAGCACGTTTAAACCTTTGTTATATTCTTCTGGGACCCAGGGGGGAAATAGGCAAAAACAAAAAATGTTAGCTAGAAAACCCAGATCTAGCATAACTGTTGGTATACTTAAGAACCCACTGCATACTTAAATTCATGCCTAGCTTTCAATGACATGGTCCTTCAAACTTTCCCCATTCTAGACAAAAGTCACCACAGAACAACAGTGTGTGAGCCTCATGGACACCAAACATGGAAAATGACAAGGAAAATGGGAGGGGGGGAAGGGCTAATTTGGGACTAATAATTTGAATATTAATTACATTTTAAGTATATTTATGCTAGCACAACATAATCAACATTTAGAAATCTTTCTTTGTTGTGGGATAGTATAGAAGAAAAAAAAAAAGGAGTATGTCAACAATACTTCCAAAGAGCAAATTCAGATTTAAGAAAAACATAGCAAAATAGAAACATTAAATAAACACTTTCTTCTTTTTACTTTTTTAGTGCAAGTTCACGTCCTCTTGCTTCCTTTTGTTCATGAACATAGGGAGGACTCCCCCTGACTACCATTCCCACAAAGTAATTCTATACTCAAAATATTGTGTTGTTTAAATCATAATATTTCAAGAGTCTAGATGAGCAAATATTACATAAAAACAGTTTCTTCTCCATTTGTATTTACAGAGAAAACACTTTGAAATCATTTCCAATACATCAGAAAATATCGATCTAGAAATATTTCACATAACTGATACTGAGATTTTCTTTCTTCTTCAAAAGAGAACTTTATATTAACTTCAGGATTCTAGTTCAACAAGTTTCTATGTCAGTACAGATGCCAGTGCAACAAATTATTTCCTCATCCCAAAAACTGATAAAAAAAAGGTTTCATCTAAATTATATATAATATTTGTTCATATACAGTAGAAGTTTACTATTTAGAGTCCATTAGTGTATAGATTGCAGTGGGGTAACAAAAATGTACTTTAAATTAAAATATCTACTATGTCTTTCCTATTTAGTTGACATTCTGGAAAAGGCAAACATTAGAAATAGAGAACACATTGGTCAGTCAGACACAAAGACGGGAGCAGGTGGTTGACCATAAAAAAAAGCACAAGAAGGCCCTCCCTGGTGGCACAGTGGGTTAAAGCACAGCACTAAGAAGCTAAAACCACTTCCACATGAGTTCGGTTCCCGCCTGCCCCGGAGGAGATCCACATGGCGCCGCAGACCTCTCCTGACTCGCCCGCTGCTCCCCTCAGCAGTGTACTTCGTTGATCTGCCTGTTCTGCTCCCCACTCTGTCTCTGGTGAATCCTCTCACCCTCCGCATCTCTGGCCTGTACCCCAGTTCTATATGAATAAATAAATAAATCTTTTAAAAAAAAAAGCACAAGGAACTTATTGGGGTGACAGAACTGTCCTGTATCTCGACTATAGTGGCGGCTATATAAATAGACACATTTATCCAAATTTGTAGAACCTATAAACCTATAGTGTTTGAAAATTGTAGCACAATATATCTGACTTATAAAAATACCTAGTGAGAAAACAATTTGTTGAATAGTTTTTATATAAAAATAAGATTGCAAGATTATCCATATTTTTCAAGCAGATTAGAAAATGTGCATGCAAACATTTCAACTCACCAAAATGTCAGCATAAGAAGCAAAGTCTAGAAATATGGATGATAATGCTCCTTTCAAGAAGGACCTGTGCCAGTGTGACTTATCTACTCTCCCACTGGGTATTTAATTGGAAGTAAGAAACTGTAATTCAAAATGCACTATAAGAAAGTCTAGCTTTTAATCCCCCATGAGCTAGTGGTGTATTGGTCTAGACCAGAAGTTGGCGAACATTTTCCGTTAAGGTCTACATGGTATATATTGCAACTACTCACCAAATTAGCCACACAAAACAGGAAATGAATCGTATGTCTCTATTCTAACAAGAACTGATTTGTGGATGCTGAAATTTGAATTCCACAGAATTCTATGATCACAAAATATTGTTCTGTGATTCTTTGCAATCATTTAAAATTTAAAAACCATAGCTCCAGAGCTGTACAAAAACAGGAGATATTCATAGTCTAACAACTTCAGACTCAGCAATTATTAGGTCACTATAGGTTTTTCCCCACCATCAAAAAATAGAAAATTCCTATTTTTCAGTTACTTTTAGGATCTGAGGAACTAAAAAAATTTTACACATAAATTAATAGCATTTTCAAATCCCTCAAATAACCTACCAAACAGGAATGCTCTGTTCTGATAGTAGGGGAAACCTGAAAAAGGTTTCTCTGGTATGTAGGTGTCTCCTATATTACAAACTCTTTTAAGCTAAGGCTGTCCATCACAAGAAACACTATTTGAAAATCACAGAACCTTGCCTCCCACACACAACTATGCAGGCTGCGCTGGCTAAAATATTAGAAAAGATATTTTACCCTCTGGAAAAAAAAATTAGTTGTTAAACTATATGACTATAGTAAAAGGAGCCAGAAGAAAAATCCTTACAACAAAGATTTTTCAGGTTTCCAGGCCAAAGGTACTGAAGGAAACCAGATCTGAGCAACTCAATTCAGCCACCAGTGTGTACAGAGTTAATGTCATCTATTTGTGTAATGAATTGCTGATATTTATTCTTTCAAACAATATTTAGATTGACCATAACTTATGAACAGGTATTTTTAGATATATGGGATGGTTTCATTTAGAGTGTGTATGTGTGTGTGTGTGTGTGTGTATTAAGACAAGAACAGGGCACATTTATATGAAACAGATTTGTGTGATGGAAACATTTCCAGCTGCACCAGTGCTGTAACATCTACACCCAAATTAGCTCATGAGTCAACATATCTCGTTCGGTTATTACATTTATTGCATCAATTATCTACAAATGAAATACAGCTGCTTTATCAGTAGTCCACATTCAGGCATCTGCTTAATGAGCTTGCAAGGTAAGAACATCAGGAGCACTTGCTGACAACAAATAAAGAGGAAACCCAATCCTCACGCCTGGACAGACACTGCCCAGCTGAAATTCCTTTGCTCTATGGGCAGTGGTGGTCATATTTTATGAGACTCTAATCAGGTATTTATCCCAAACATGAGCAGCAGTACATTCAATTTATTTGCTAAATAGAAATTGGGTAAATCTGGCATCCAAATCATGGTCACCCCTTTGTGTGTACAGTCCAAGGTCACTTGGGTTGTCCTGATGGGGGGGTAGGGAGGGTGAATGAGGCAGGGGACAAGAGCACTTTCCCAACAGCACAATGCCCAGTCTGACATTTTGACAGTTTCCCTAATCTTTCTCACATTTTCCTCTACAGAACACCACATGCTCTCAGTTTCTCTGAAAGGTTTTTGGGATTTTTTTTTTTTTTTTTTTTTGAGGAGAGATGAGGTTGGAAGCCTATACTGATCCAGGCAAAGTCGGAGTTGGGAATTGTCTCCATATTTCTACCAGTTGAAAGAATCTCCAAGGATCTCCCCCATTGCCAGTATATATTTTATAGGCACTGGGTAGACACCTGTTTTCAATCGCACCTTCAGATCAGACAAGCCCTCCACGGAGTGGCTGCGAGTACAGCCAGGCCAGGAGCAAAAGGAACAGTTGGCTGCCCAAAGCTGTCTTTTCTGTTTGCTTTTTAAATGATTTCTGAGTCACGTGTGGGAGAAGGGTCTGCCCGGCTCTCACTTACATCATGTGCGTGGAACTCAAATCTCACCATAGGAATGCTATAGAGGCGGGCATTTGTTTAAGCCTCTGGTTAGTCGGGGTCTTCCTGGTTGCAAATGGATTTGGGCTCGTAAACTATGGGAGATTAGTTTTAAGCCCTCACAGTAGACCTTGCTGAGCAGAGTCCAGGTGACATGAAAGGCAAAGAAGGGGCAGCGGGCCCTGCACTCCCTTCCAGATGTCTGAACTCAGAACCAGGTTGCAGAGATGGTTGTCTAGGACAGCTGAATCATGAAGATGTAGCCAGGGCAGGTTCCACCTAACAGCAGCCACATGTAGCACATCTCTCCCCATCCCTCCACAAGGAACATTCACTGGAAAACCAAAATCTTTTATCTCTAGGTATAGAGAGTCAGGCTTCTTCTTCTGATGGGATCAGAACTCTTGAACACATATGAGAAGCACCTTAGTTACTAAGCACCTGAGCACCAGGAATAGGACTCAGTATTCCCAGGTTAGGAGAAACCTGGGTTCAAATCTCAACTGATTACTTGTGAGGTGTGTGTCTGAGGACAAATCATCTTCATGATCTCCGGAACAGTATATAAGCCAGCATACAACTGTCAGTAGTGCTTATTGCACACATACATGCACCCTAAGATGTGGGTGAAGTTCTCATATTCCCTTATACCAACCAGATCCCAGCAAAAGTTAGACTTTTGCATCCTCACATGGCATATTCCCCTGTTGAATAACCCATTTCTTCTTTCCAATGTCCAAGATTTTCTATTGCCAAATCATAGACTTACCTCCCCCTGTTCCCTGATTAATAGTAGACCAAAAGAACACTTTAAACTCAAAAACTAAATTCAATCACAGTTTGACAGCAATTGAAGGTGGAATATACCATGGTAAGGGACACCTGGGCCTTACTGACTGTCTTCTGCAGGTCCTGCTATGTAACATTCTAGAGAAGCCAAGATCAAACATATTTGGAGACTAAATTTAAAAGTGATCCAGACAGACAGACATATTCATTCACATATCCAGACTCTCTTCTTACAAGGATCTCTTCCAGGATTAACAGAAAGCAATTCAACCAGTGACAATATAAGAAGAGACAAAAGGATGAGCTAGTTGCTGCCCTGACAAGATCCAAAATCATGCCAGTGGCTGCCACTGTTGCTTTCTTACTGTCCTGCTTTCCTGGTGCTTCAGAAAGCTTCAGGCTTCAGGATGCCTGGTACAGTTTCTCCTTTCCTTTCCTCACTCCTTCCCCTTATTCTTCCTCCCACCTCATTTCAACAACAACAACAACAAAAAATGATGGCCAGTATTTGGACTGTACCATAGACTGAGTATTTCTGTCCTGCTCCCCAACTCCCACCAATAAATATGTTCAAACTAACCACCAATGTGATAGTACTTGGAGATGGGGCATTTGGGAGGTGAATAGGTCATGAGGGTGGAGCCCTTATGAATCCCCTTATAAAGGAAGTGCCAGAAAGTCCTTCACTCCTTCTGCCATGTAAGTACACAGAAGAAAGACAGGAAACAGGCTCTGACCAGACACTGAATCTACTAGCAAGCTGGCCTTAGAATTCCCAGTCTCCAGAAGCAAAGGAATTCATTTCTGTTGCTTATAAGTCATTTATTCTTTGGTGTTTCTGTTATAGCAGCCAAAGCAACCAACACTGGATACAACTGACAGCCCTAAGGACTTCTTGGATACTGGCACTAGTATCTGCTGCCTCTGCCAGAGCTTCCTGCACATTCTTCTTTTTGTTTTAGCAAAAGAGGAGAAAAAGAAAAAAAGAAATGCTAGAAGGGACAGTCAACTGGAAGGATCATGAGTGAATTACATACTCAAAGTGAAGTATGTAACTGGGTTTCCAGCATACACATGTTAAATGTTGGGGGAATGACAGCAAAATACCAGCACTGTTTACATTCCTGAACACAGGATTTTACAAGTAAGACCCCAAGATTTTCTTCTATTATCATCACTTCATACTTCAAAATCTCATTCAATTTTTAAAAAGTTACTTTGCCTTCACTTCCTCACTTTACCTGTTATCATGAACATATTTGACGTCTCTCCCCTAGAGACATATTCTCTCTCCTCTCTCCCTCTCTCTTTCTCTCATACAAACACATACACACACACTTACTTTAATGAGGGTCTGCCCTTCAAAAGCCACAAACAACCAGATGAAAAAGTCCTAAGTGGAGCAGATGTCAAGTGGCCCCCTGGACGCCTATTTAACCTCTTCCAGAGATCTGGCTAGAACCTGACAAGAAACTGATTTGATCAGAAAAGCACAAGGTTTGGAAAACATAGCCCCACTTCTGCTTATAAATCTTCATAACGGACAGTAGGACAGTACAATGATTCTACACAAGTGCCATCTGTTCCCGGAGAAATGTATACACAACTGCATTACAAAAGGAAACTTTATCTGTGAACATGCTTTGCTAATTGGGGTTGTTTATGACCCAAAGTAATAAAATTTGATGTTGCAAACTAGAAGCATTTTCCTCGTTTCATTGCTTTAGACCTTCCTCTCTTTCTACTCTAGAACTGTTACCTAAAACCAGGTGTGTGAAATGTCTGCGTAGAAGTTAAGTAATCGGGGTCTTTTATCTATCTGACAGAGATATATGGGGAATTTTAAGACCTAATGATTACAAATGGGCAGGAAATTAGCATGAAGGAACTTTTCCATAACTTACCTCTAAACACAGTATGTATTGCTAATTTATCATATTAGACCAGGGCCATTTTGGGATGGTCTGAAACTCTTTAATACAGTGGAAAAAGTGCAAATCATTTTGAAAGGTCTCAATGTCATCTTCTCAAATTGCAGTTCTTTCCGAAACTGGGGGGAATATTACCCAAGTTGTATATACACAGTAAGATAAAAATATGGGAATTTTCTTAGGGTGTTTAGTTGGAACAAGTTTACAAAATATTGACAGTAAACACAATGATCAAGTTATTTTCCTATGATCAGATAACTTGACTTCAATTGAGTGGCCACTTGATGAAGGACCAACTGTGTTTGCAAATCAAATATAAAATGTGACGTAGCACGATAAATTTCCAACTCCGTGAAGTAAAGTTCCATGGTCACTAAATAGTCCTCTAATCTGCAAGCAACTTCATTGCCTTAAAAATATACATATACTAGACTAAGTCATCATCCAAGTGGCTTTAAATTCATGCTCCTTTTAATCAAAAGCATTTGATGGTCATTAATTACTGTTTGTCAGAAACTCTAGGCTGTTTCAAACATTGTTCTTTGAACTACAGTATCACGTTCAAGTACACTGCCACTTGACAGTGAATTTTATTGCACTTTTACTTCACCTTTCCCCAATGTCAAGAGATTCAGGTTGCATGTGAGCTGACAAGCATAAGCACAGGAGAGTCTATAGAGGATGATAGACAGTGAGGTTTGTAAATTTCAAAGAGTCAGCTGCCATATTTCAGGGTCCAGGCCCAAGTGACGGGTCTGCTTTCACTTACTTGTGCATGAAAGCTTTGGTCCCAGGGCTCAGTGATGGAGTTTGACATCTCCCGAGGTGCTCTAGAAAGCCATATCCAAGCAAAAATGTGCCAAACAACAACTTAATCATAACCAGGAGACACCGCATTACAGATTTGGCCACTGTGGGCACCCCATTTCTGAAACCCAGTCTGCTCCCAGCATTGTTTGCAGGAGGCCAAAAGCAAACTCATAGGAACAGACCTAACAGGAAGGAGATTACAAAGACCTAGGTTCCAAGAGCAACAGAAAGACAAGAACCAGTTACATATTAGAAGGACTGCAGGAAACCTAGGTTCTGTTTAACTGGCCCATTTTAAGTTGGATAGATCTCTGCTCTGCCCTTAGCATGATTTGTGGAATACAAACACTTGCTGCTGATTATGCTGGTAAGGACTCCTGCATTTCCCACCCTTTGTGTCTTGTTCACATTCATTCATCCTCCTGGAATATACTCCTCTTCCCCCACACAGCTTCCTACTAAAATCTGACCCATCTTTTCTACTTCAAAACCTATTGGCTGACATCAAGCTCTTTTCCTAATGACACAAGCTCCTGCCACTTACATTTTCCCATTTCTCTGCATTCCGTGCCTTGTTTTCAAACTCTCTCCATCCTGTCTCATTTAGGAACCCATTTTAGGGAAATATATCTATATGAAACCCTTAATAATCAGTGTAGGTATTGCTGAAGATTTAGCAGCTCTTAGGGAGGGCAGGCTTAGAGAAGCATGCAGCCTTGCATTATCTTTCAGGTCCAATTCCAGCTCTCCTCTCCCTTGCTCCCTCCCTCCCTTCCTGCCTTCATTCTTTTTCTTCTCTCCCTTCCTCCCCCAGCTCCCACTGCAGGAAACACATTTCTTGCTCTGTCTGGAGTAGGGCAATTCATTCAGGGGCACTTGGAAACTTAACTTTCACCCACACTGATTTGCTGGCCTGGGCAGGGGCCGGCAGAGTCTTATGAGTGCTCATGAGGCCTCTGGCCACTCTGGCACCTTCCCAGAAAGGGGTCTGGAGTGTCCCCAGAGGTGAGTGGCAAGAGATTCCTGCAGAAGGTCCTGAGGCCCCTGCTGGTCTGAGGGGGGCTGGCAGTATCTCCAATTTGGTGTTGTTGTTTTGTTTTTTTTTATTTAAATAAGAAAAACATTGGTCTATTTTATGTTTAAATATGTCAGTTTCTAAAGCCTTTGTGGATCCATTTCTATCAGATGTTGTTTCTGTAAGTTCTCAGATATAATGAACTTTTCCCATAATGTTTAGTGAGCTATGACAGTAAGTTGCTTATTTTACTAAATAGAAAAAAGTAATTCCCTCCTTAAAAAAACTTCATTTGCATCTGCCTCTCCAGGAGACTTGTATTCTGCAACCACTTAAAATTCTTAGGTTTTTGTTAGAGGGTTCACAGAGACTACTTACCTTTCATTCTGAAAATATGATTAAAGGGCCCAATGGTTACAAGCTTTTCAGGATCTTCTTCCCCCATTCAGCAGTTGGGAATTTTTTTTCCAGTCCTGACTGGGAGAATGAGAGAGCAGGTTAGGAGGAAGGTTTATTTTTATTTCATTCTCACACTTAAGTTTAAAAAATCTCAAGCAGGATAATAAAAAATAAACCACACTTAAATACCACACAACACCTAAGTAAAAAAGAAAGTCGTAGTAGCCAGAGAGTAAAAAACAATTACATTCAAAGTCATAGGTTTAAATCGAAAGCTACAATGGCAGCCAGGGGAGGGAAAGTATCTTAATATGGTGAAAGAAAATAATTACTAACCTCAAATCCTTTAATGTAAAAATATCTTTTAGGAATGATAGTGAAATACAAAACTAAGAGAGTTACCACCAACAAAAGGAAAATCTAAACAATGTATTATACTTCAGGCAGAAGAGAAATTAATCTGGATTGCATGTTGGAATTCAGGAAGGATAAAAATAAAGAATGGGACAAATATGAGTAAATTAAATAAGAACTTAAGTAAAAATGATAAAATCTTATGAGGTAAAAATAAAATACACTACTATAATAGTACATAGTTCAGAGTAGTGTAAACGGTGTTGTTTTCTAAAGTCCTTGTCGTGTCCGAAAACAAGGAAGATGGAAACAAAAGTCAGCAGAGCATCTGAATAGTTGTTTTTCCAAGGAAGATATACAGATGGCCAATGGGTACAAGAAAAGATGTTCACCATCACTAAGCATCAGGGAAATGCAAATCAAAGCCACAATGAGATACTCTATCTGTTAGACTGTTTATTTTCAGAAAAAAGGAAAGCAATGAGAGTTGCCGAGAATGTGGAAAAAAGGGAAGCCTCATACACGATTGGTAGGAGTATAAATTGGTGTCGTCACTTTAGGAAACAGACTGATGTGAAAATTCCTTGAAAAAATTAAAAATAGAACTACCCCATGATTCCAGAGCCAAAATTATTGAAACAGTATATAAACAATGGAATACTAGTCAGC
Organism: Condylura cristata; assembly: GCF_000260355.1. Taxonomy (NCBI): domain Eukaryota; kingdom Metazoa; phylum Chordata; class Mammalia; order Eulipotyphla; family Talpidae; genus Condylura; species Condylura cristata. The sequence goes on along the minus strand of NW_004567107.1, from coordinate 40,081,603 downwards.
CAAATGAAAGCATCCTTTCACAAATGACTTCATTTTAAAGTGTGGTATATTCATACAATGGGATAAAACAAAAAATAAAACTCTGCTATTTGTGACAGCATGGATGAAGCTTAAGGGCACTGTGTTAAGTCAAATAGAAAAGGATAAATACTATGTGTTCTCATTTACATGTGGAATCTCAAAAATAAATTTAAAAAGCAACACCACAGAAAAAGAGATCAAATTTGTGGTTCTCAGAGATTGAGAGGAAAAGGATGATGGTAGTCAAACAGTATGAACTTTCAAATATAAGATAAATAAGCATACTGGAAACATGGTGTACAATATAACTGCAGTTAATACTGTTCTTTGGTATATGTGAAAGTTAAAAGCACAGCCCTCGTGAGGAAAGAAAAAAAAATTTAATCTATGTGAAATGATAGATGTTAATTAAACATTATTATAGTAATCATTTCACAATATACTTAAGTCATTACACAAACTCCTTAACTTACACCGTGCTGCCAATTATATTTCAATAAAACTGGGAAATTGTTTTTCAGACTACAATGATGCAAAAAACAAGAGAGGATATCTGAGTCTAAGAAAGAATGTAACATAAAAAAAATCTGATCATATTACATTTTTGGGAAAATGTAATATCTTTTTTTCTCAACTTGGGTGTTCATTTTATCTATCAGTTATCTTTATGGGGTACTCCGCAAGTTTTGTGTCTTGCAATTGTTCTCTCTGGCTACCAATATCTCTATTGCTTTCTGACTACTTAGCCTCTGCTCCTGTTCTCTGTCTCTTCTCTCTGGTCTATCCACTAGACAAAGCTCCTAATTACCCAGTCCCACATTAACTGTTCACATAGAACTAGAGCTTAGACCAATATAGTGCCACCAGGCATTATGGAAAAATTCACAAGCTTAACTGTCTTACCTACAAGATTATTAGTGCTCTTAAGTTGCCTCTTTCTTTATATCCTACACAGGTTTTTAGGTAATATAGTGGCAGTAATGTTGATAAAAGAAAATAGAAGGATTTATTATGTTTTGGCTGTGTCCCTGATAGCATATCAAGGTCTTTTTAAGCATTATCAATTAAATTCCCACAACAAACCTTTGCAGTATTTTTATATCCCTTTTTTCTCTATGAGATGAGCAAAATTAAGCCCAAGAGCAACAATGTTAGCAAGGTATTTGAGCCTAGTTAAAAACATTTATAATGAAATAAAAAATAAATAATGTACACTTATCTTTCAGGATCTCAAAGACAATATATGCAACTTTATAGGTTTTTTTGGCTCTTTCTCTAAAATTTCATAAGATTATCAGAGTACCAGAATCAGAGGTTAATCTCACTTAGAAATTGCAAATTTTCTAAACTTTACAAAAAATTTTATAAGTTCCAAACTATAAGAAATAACTATCTCTAGCTATCTATGTATGTGTGTTTGTATAGTTTATATATGATTTAAATTATACATATGTTTTATATTCCATTACTGTAAGAGCATTTGTTTACCATTGAAAATGAAGAAAGCTTATAAGCAATCACATTTGCCTTTTCTAACTGATAATAGAGTTCTAACTAAAATTTAGGCTGTGAAGCTGTACTTCACCTCAAGTAAATATCACACAAGTTCAAGTCATAATATTTTTATGCCAAACAGAAACATTGTAAAAGAATGCAACACTTCCTCAGGTGGACTTTCTGGCAAAGACAGAAAGATATCTGGTTAGTAAGAAAGCGGCAACTTTTAGCAAAGAAAATGCAATCTTGATTGTAAAGCTAGATAACCCATGCGCTAGGAAAAATTGGACTGTCTACCTAGCTGTAATTCTCAAATCTTTGGGAAATTATGATCTTCTTATGTTTGGGAAATACCATTCTTTTTGGTTGAGCAAGAAGCTTGGGAAAATTGAGAGGTGGGAGACACCCCTAGAGCTAACCCATTCAATGTAATCAACACCTGTGGCCATCACAGGGACATTGGGACATGGACTTTCGCACTTGATGTTGATTATACAGAGTTCATTACTGTTGCCAGAGAGGCTATTGTTCCTTTATGATGTCACTTAAGATACTTTGAGAGATGATGCCAGTAAATTCCGGGAAATATTACTATCAAGTTATAACAGTTAAAAACACCAACCAAAATGTTCCTAATCAAAGGTGAGCAATTCCAGAGTGCACTTGATGCTGGCCCAAAAGATAGCCCCATGCATTCCCTTCCATCACGTAAGGTGCAGGGCTTAATGCTCAGGTGCCTACTGGAGACCATGCATCACCTTTAGAGGAATGAGCTGAGACCTCACCTAGGATCTAACTGTCAGTTCTGCATATTGGGAAGATGGTGGGGAAGTGAATAAAATCTGAAGAAAGTTGCATCAAGAAAAAATAGGTTAGATTTTGTTCTCTAAGTTCTCACTAAGTCAAAACTCATCAGGTCAATTTACTAAGAAGTACATTCAAAGGAATGTAGTGAACTACTGAGCTCAATACTTAAGGATAAGTAAGCTGTATTCCGGAATTTCCTCCTTGAAAGAACCTGTCTTCATAGCAAGTGAACCAAATTGTCCCAGCAAAGCAAATCAATGTTCATCTTCCCAGTGTGGGGACCCACCAGCTCAATCACCCAGTTAATTGGATTTGGCCAGAAAAGTTACCTAAAATGACCCAGTGATTACGGTGCCATTTGCTTATTGCTATAGCTTAACATATCCATACTATTAAAAAAAAAAGGCAACATATACTTTGCCAAAGTGGCAATGAGTTAAAGCATAATGGCAGAGATAAGCATTTCTTAAACACAACAATGGGTGTCTCAAAGAAAAATAAACTGTATAAACTATAAGATTAGCAGCAGTGGGTTAAATTCCTACCAGATCAAGAGAGAGAGGGAGTTATTTCAGACTTATCATTTACTTCAAAGATTTCTTCATCTTTGTGACAGGAGGGGCCAGCTCTTTCCAATTTTCCTGAAACTGCCTTGGTGTCAGCATGGACAGCCCCACATGCTGAGCCTCCATTACAATGACTTGTATGATCCAGATGGTTTGAAACACCATTAGTTTACAAACTGAAAGTTGTACCTCTCAGAAATTCCTTCCTTTCTAGAAAAACTGGAATGGTTGGTCACCCAAGTTGTGACACAGAGAACATATTATATGCTGCAATACTTTACTTCATCTATCTCGAAAATCTACGCTTTTGTGGTAGGCTTATGCATGCATAAACAAGAACAGTACTATGTCAACACAGGACACATAAAAAATACACAAATATTCATTTCTTTGTGTAGTTCTCACAATAAGCTTGTGAAAAATATAACCAAAATATTTTCCTTATTTCATAAGTGAGAATACTGAGGGGCAAATAATTAATTTTCTCAAAATCAAGGTATTCATTAGGACATAAGCTAAATCAATAACACAGTGACTCAAAACTTAAATTCTATTTTCTCAATTAATATAAGAGACTGGAAGGTGGACTGGGATAAGTGAGTAGCTTGACTTTATGTGGTCCTTCAAGGATCTAGGTTCCTCCACTATTCTCTATGCTGTAGTCCTCATTGTCCTCGTAGGAGTAGGCTCCTCGATACACTATATCAGTGTTTCAACCCATAAGAACAGTAAGAACAGTAAAAGTAAGTGGTGACAATTTCTTTTAAGGGGGAGATGCTGACATTTCCCATATCACTTTCATTCACATTGCAGTTGGGATTACTTAGTCACTTGCTTCTGCCCAGGGCAAAGGGTCTGGGAAATATAAGCCCAAACTGAAGATCAATGTTTCCCACTCTACTATTTTTAGAGAAATAAACATTTGAGGATAATCCTTTGTCTCCAGTGATTAAATAACTGGTGTTTGAGATTGTGGGCATCAGAACCCATTTCTGTCTGATTCTAAAGCCTGTAGTTCTTCCCCCTGTCTTTCTACCTGCAGAACTATTTTTTCTCTTTTGTTTAGTTGGTAAATATATCAGCCAATAAATATACTTCTCAGAAATTATCCTAAGGAAAGCAATCCATTCCGTGCACCCAGAAAACCCCTTTCCTTCCAAGTTATCCTGAGAAGGGCTTAAATTAAATCTGACATAGCTCTGCCTCTTGAGTGTGAAGTGAAGCCCAAGGCCTATCAACTTTAAAGTGTGATGTTTACACAAAGATTTGAGCAGCCAAGAACAGTGAGGGTTTGCTGTTGGTGGGGAAATAGAAAAATATCATGGATACTTTCTGTATTCAAGTCACCCAGGAATGGGGAGGTTGGCATGACAGTGGGTGTCCCCATGCAACAAAACCTGCCAATGCCATAAAAAAAGGGAACAGCTTAGGACTTACCAATCTCTAGTGATGCTACCCAGAAAGAATACTCCTGATTAGAAAGTGGCTAGGTTACTATTAGCTAGCAATTGCTGTTGAAGGTAGCATGATCCAGAAGACGGAATTTCACTTTGAGTTTACCCTAGCTTCTGTTGCCCTGGATAAACCTAATGTATGCAAGACAAAGCTATCTGTTGTCACTGGTCCTCACATCTCGTTTGGTTTTCTCATTATTCATAGAAGCTTCCAGGCTCCCTCCCCATACTTTGGGCTCATTACTGAGCCTTTCAAAGGTCACACTCTATAACAACAGTTTTGTAGCCTGTCCTTACAGAATTGAGGACTCAGTAAGGAAGAGTCTGCAAAAGACTCATTCCCAGAAAATGGACATTATAACTCAGAAAAGAGTTCTGTTCCTGGAAAATATATCAAGAAAAAATGTTTCTGTCTGTACTTTTTCCCATTTAAAATGAACATACTTTTATAGAGTCCTGTGAAATAAAGGCATATTCTTATATATATACACACACACACACATTCATACATATCAAGTATGTGAGAATTTTATCACAGGAAGGAGGGGTAACAGCATAAAGGAAAACTAAATATTAAGTGAAACAGAAATATCTTCCCTTTGGCTCCACAGTCTAACATGAGACTGTTACTTGAGAGATGCTCTTTTTATTTTTGTTTTTGATAACAAGAAAATTAGAAGCCTTAGAACCATTAATTCATCATACATAGGAAAGAACATTTTCAAATGGCATATATTGCAATAGTAAATGGGATTCTCTTTGTTAGTGTTCAATCCTATTCACAGGTTCTGTAATTGTCACACATACACAATCATTTCCTCATTCAAAACATTCAGATTTTTCACAATGACTCCCAGGACCAGTGAGACATACTTTTGACTCAGCTGTCTATTAAACAGATTAAATTGTTCTATCTATATCATTCTTTAAGTTGTAGACTTTTGAAGTCACAGAAAAAAAAAAATGTTCTCACATCTCCTAAACAAATATCCAGGAACCCTGTGCCTATATTTTGTGATTGGAGCGATTTGTTTTGCTCTAGTAGAGGCACTTATAAATAAAGATATTAGCCATAGTTTCTAAGAGAGATACTACTTTATAATCACTTAAATGCCAGTATCAGGATATGGCAGGAAACAATTTTTTTAATCTGTCTTCCTAAAATTATATTGTGGATTGTTAATAATACTGATTAAGCTATGGAGACTTTCTAGTCGTGCACTGTTATTTACTACTTTAAAAGGAAAAAACCAGGCCCTCCCTTGCTGGTGCAACAAGTTAGGATGCAGCACTGCAAGCTAGCCACAACCACTTCAGTGCAAGTTCTATCACCAGCCCAGGAGGTGATCCATATGGTACGGCAGACCTCTCCTGACACGCCCACTGCTCCCCTCAGCAGTGTACTTCATTGATCTGCTTGTTCTGTTCTGCTCCCCACTCTGTCTCTGGTGAATCCTCTCACCACCCCTGCACCTCTGGCCTGTACTCCAGTTCTGCATGTCTAAATAAATATTAAAAAGAAAAAAAACTGAGCAGATATTTAAGGGGAGGGGGGAAGATTTCTTATTTAAATTAGGCAAATGTATACAAAACTATCCAATCAATCACACAAGCTGATAGTTCCCTTCCCATAGGCAGACCTCAGGGTGAGGAGTCTCCTGGATTTGTGAGACCAAGAAACAGCTCAGCTGCTCACACTGTCATCTACATGAAGCCTGTGCACAGCACTACTACAATGATTCCCCTTCCTGAACAATTAATTCTTAGCTAAGCCTTTCACCCCAGCCAGAGGCACCCATACCTCTGAGTCATACTGAAGGATAACTGAAATTTCCCAGGCCAAATGACTTTGTAGAAAGTTGTTATCTATTATCTTCACACCACTATCACCCATCCTTAATACTGTGGTATATGACAAACCTTGATGCCCAATAGCGTCAAACATCTTAACTTTATTCTTATAATACATATTAACTATTATTAGACCTTTGCACTTCTATATTGTTTTTAACGTCATGTTATCAACTTCCATACACACCATGAATGACAGGAATCGATTTTCTAATGTTGAGCAAGCCTTACATTCCTGGCACTGCACACACACACAAACACAAATCTGGTCTTGATACTTTTTATTTATGTATTGCTGGATTCAGTTTTCTATAACTTATTTTAGATTTTTTAATCTATATTCATGAGTAAGATGAGTCTCTAATTTTACTTTTCCATAATATCCTCATCAGGCCATGGCATTGAGATTAAGCAAGCCCTATAAAACAAGTCTGGCCCATGACAGGGAAGTGCTTCATACCTCATGGAGAGGCAAACAGCCACCATGCCAGGACCATCTGACAGCCTGATCCTGTGCAATACCCAGCAGTGTACTGAATTGATTACAGTTGTGCAGCTGGGGGCAGTAAGTGGGGATAACTGGCGCTGCCTATTGTCTTGATACCCAGAGTTCTTTCAGGACAGCTGGGCATACAGTCTGACAGGAGGACTCTCACCAAGGACAACAGTTCTGGTATGAGGAATGTACTGGTAAACCAGTATCTGCTGAAAACAATTCACAGATATTAAAACAGAGATCATATGCTTTGACCAGCAGGAACAAAGGAATCCCCAAGGCAATAGCCCTGGTCACTCCACCCCAGCTTACATGGTACTTGTGCCACTTGATTCTAATAAATTCAGACTGCCCTAGGTTGGGGCTGCATATTACTTCCCACTGTAGCCTATCTAGGCTTTTCACTGCTCAAAACCTTCTTGCATTTTAAGTAATCATTCCTTTGTCCCAGACTGCTCCCAACACTTTTGCTCTGTTAGTCAAAAAGTAACTGTCCAATAGGTAACTCCACACTAGGACAATGGGGTGGGCAGCTGATCAGTCATAGACCACTGAGCATAGACTATTGACATTTTTTCTCACCTGTATAGAAAGCACCTCAAATTTAAAAAAAAAAAAAAAGCTTCAGATAAAAGCTTTGGCCTGAATATTCCAGGGTTCCTTTTGTCATATAACCCAGTAGAGTTGTAGTTCTTGATATGTCAGCCCTGAAACTTCCAAACTTCCAAAAATGACAAGCTTCAAGACTTTCCAATGTTATCTAATCATCATTGAATTGACTTCTGTATCTACTGCAAAGCTTATTTAGTAACCAGCTATGTTGACCTCCAAGTCATTTTGAGTTAGTCAATGCCACGCCAACATCTATAAATTCTGGGGGAATGTGGGCTATGATCCAATAGAGGACAGCCTTTCTTCCAATGAACATGCTGTCCTGAGTAGCTATCATGAAAACTGTAAGGTTGCTCTTGATTAGAAACCTGCCTGTGAGAGCAATCAGCAGTATCAAAGATGGAAATTTCCTACTAAACTAGTTCACATGCTCAAAGACAATGGCTTGAATGAAAATTTTCCACTCTATTTTTTTGAATACCATTTTTGTCAGAGGATGTAAATGATGGAAACAAATGAATGTCCTGGTTGACAATATTTTTTCAACCCTAGCCTCACAGGCTAGCAGCAAAGTTCAGAATGTTCTTTATGGTTTCTTGTTGGGGACCGAGGCCGGCATCTGGAGTCTGTCAGCAGCCATAAAAAAGGTGAAATGGAGTCTGGATAGAGAAAAACATCCGGGTTGCAAAAGGCATGTGGGAAGAACCCCCTTGCCCCCACCTTTTCCTTTTCCTCTTTCTTTTCTCGCCCACTTTCGCCCCTCACGAGACCAACTGCCACCAAAACATGTTGCATTTCTATTGGCCTTCTCCCTTCCTGGCATCCCTCGCCTCCTGTATAAAGCTGAGATAAAACCCAATAAAGAGCTCTTTCTTTGTTCTGCTACACGCGTGTGACTGCTTCTTTTGTTCGCTGGACCTGGGGACCCGACTCTCCAGCCTTGCTGGTCAAGGTCCCCCGCAGTTTCTCTAGACTATTCTTCTTTGATAAGGTGTCACGCTCTTGTAAATATCTTCTTATTCATGTATTTATTTTCTGAGGTCCCTAATGTGCACTCATAAAATTCTGGTTTTAGAGGGAAAATGAACCAATGGATGATTGTATTCCTTCTAACCTATACTATATTTTATACTATATTGTAATGTAGAACATCTTACTTGTGTTTAGTAGGAACCCCATAGGAGGGTCTCCAAGCTCTCTAAAGAGAGTTTCTATATTCTTTTACATAAGGTCTCACCATTACCTTTAATTAGAGTGAAAGCAATTTCACTTTATCATGTGAATGATAAAGACATGATAAAGACTAAATTAATAGTGTTCTTATAGATCAATTGTAAGTTACAGTGCTCATCTGGGTATGTTCCAGAAGTTCCCACTAACTCCACACATCAAAGGCACTTTAAACTCAAAAACAGTTAACCAACAAATTTATAGGTTATCAGTAGAGAAATGTAACTAATGTTCACAGTTTGTCTATTTAAGTAATTAGGTACTGTATCTAAAACAAAGCAAGTGAATTAGCTGCTATAAAAAGCCTACCAAAAAGGCAGGACAAATGTATTTTTTAACTATTTTAAACTTCTTAAATATCATAATGAATGGGACTTCAAAATCAAAAGGGGTAAAATCAAACTCATAGCTACTCACAGTTAAAAATAGGACCACGTTCTTCTGCAATATGTCCCTAGCATGGGAAATAGTACAGTCTTCTTTCCAGTTGCACACACATTAAAGCTATTACTTACCTGTGATACCACTCTCCTTTACCCCACATAGTAAATCTATTGTCAAGTATTAAAATACTCTTTTCTAATGTTCATTCAAGGTAGACACCAACAAAGCATATGAAATTAATCAATTGATTGATTAACTCCATCTATTTAGTTCAAGTCACCATCATTTTTCACCTGGATTGTTGCACCAGATTTTTTTTTTAAGATTTATTTACTTATTCTTACAGAACTGGGGTACAGGCCAGAGGTATGGTGGGTGAGAGGATTCACCAAAGACAGAGTGGGGAGCAGAAAGGCAGATCTACTGAAATACACTGCTAAGGGGAGCAGTTGGTGGGCCAGGAGAGTTTTGCCATGCCACTTGGGTCAGCTCCCTGACCAGGGATCAAACTCGTGCTGCAGTGGCTTCTGAGAGCTTCATAATGCAGTGTTTTAACCTGTTGCACCACTGTTGCAGCAGACTTTTAACTAATCTACCCATGTCTCCTTTTCTCTGCACAATTTCAACTGTTAAACCTTTTCATGGCTTTCTATTTCTTAGAGGAAAAATATATCCTATAACATACCTAAATACTCAAAAACTCACTTATGTCTCCAGCCTCTCCTACCCTGTGCCCCTTCACCATCTACCCTCCAACCATACTAAATTCCCTTCAGTTCCCCATACTGTCTCCTGCCAGACCTTTGTTTATGCTTGGTCCTTTGTAATGAATGACCCTTCTTCAACTAGTTAGCTACTATTCATCCTTCAGTTGTCTATTCTATTTCATTTTCCTTAGAGAAGCCCCCCCCATGATCTCACTAAGTCAAGTCATCACAATACAGGCTTTCGTAATGTCTACTATGTCTCTTTCATAGAACTTGTCACAGTAGCAATTGGATATGGGTTGTTATGATTTTGTGATTATCTGCCCACTTGAATAGATTTTAAATCCACCAAAAGCAAAAGACATGTTTACCTTTACTCATTTTATACAGGCACCTAGTCAGTACCTGGAACATCATATCCTCAGTAATTTTGGATGGATGGCTAAATTCAGTGAGCCTAAAAGGAGTAGAATTTTAAAAAGTCTACTTAAATGAAAATTCTTAAATTTGCATAAAATAATTCTGAAAAAAAACATATAAGAAGCAGATAACATTGTTTGCACCTTCAAGGAGAATGGAGTGGCTAAGAAAAAGAAATATGAAAGACTTTACTATAACACTTTTCATACCTTTTGAATTTTGAATCAAGTGACTACATTGCCTATTCAAAAAGAAATATGGTTTGTGAAAAAGTAATCCAATTCCATGGTGAGGAAGTAATTCTTTGATTCAAGAATTTGAGCAGTGTGAAAAACAAACACTCCAGGAAAGATACACTATATAGATAAACTTTCTTGCTTACACTGCTTCAACTTATTTGATAGAGAGAAAGAGAAAAACTGTGTTTGAAGCTTAATTCTGACTCTAACTTCTTTTATTGAGGAGATGTCCTGGAGTGAAGGTGTAATAAGGAATTATCAATCTGCCTCTTGCCCCTTAGTTCCCCTATCTCTCTCCTTATGTCAGAATTTTACCTCAAATGTAATCCTGATGAAAATACATTTATGTCCTTCACAAACATATCCAAAATATAAACAAACTCATTTATTTCATCTAAAGAATGGTTCTGACCCAGGTATGAGAAATATATATCTAAGCTAGGCTTTGAGAGAGACAGTGTATCTACTTACATTCTTTATAGTGCCAACAGTGGTTTAAAAGGTTTTTGCTTACTTTAAGAACCTACCACACAATATATAGTTCCACTATAATGTTCAATCATTACCAGTAATTTATACATTCAGGTCAACAATTGAGTGCTTATTGCATTTTAGAAAATCTTCTTGATACTAGGGACTCATGAATCACACAGATGTAGTATAAAGTTTGAGTATAAAATATATATTATAAACCAATATTTTCAATCCTAGAATAAAAGACTGTAGAAAACTTCAGGAGGCAGATACACCCTGCTGATGGCAGCTTTTTGTTTTCCATTCTACTGAAGCAACCCACTGCTTTCAAAGATCAAGAAATCAGTCACAGTTGCCTTCAAATTTAGGGAAACCCAGTGCTGCTCTCCAACATCATAAGGGCCATTAAAATGAGAGAGTTACTGAACAGGACTTGCATTCTGGAGCTCTCAAACCACATGTCAAAGAACTGCCTTAAATACTCTTCTTAAGCTGTCCTGCTATATGAGTCTACAGTAACCAATTTCCTGTTAGAGCCTTCCTAGTATGAAACAGCTCTAGCGGGAAGTCTGACCTATCACAGATGTCTCACAGAATACATATTTAGCTGCTTCTTTCCCTATATCTTGTAAGCCCTGAGTGGCTATCATGAAGATGCACTTTTACCACTCCTCTACATGTCCATCATAAAGGGGGACGGGGCGGGGTGTGTGGAGATACTGGATTCTCCTAGGGACAGAGACATAAAAAGGAGCAGGTGTTTCCATTTCTGCCCTCATACTTCAGTGAGTAGGTCCCAAATGTCAGGCAAATTTAAACAGACCCAAGTTATCAGAGTCTCCATTTTAATATATCTTAACATTTATCCCTGCAAGGAGGAACAGAAAGGTAACTAAGCCTCTAGGAGGAGTAGTCATTGAGCACTGTGAGAGATTTTACTCTTGTGGGTGTTAAGGACAAGTAAAACTCATACAGCTTAAGAAAGTTAGGGAGAGAACATTTCAGCAAAGCAGAACCATGGACAAAGGCTTACAGGAATGGGATAAATGAAGAATGCAAGCAGATTTTTATTGTCTATATCCATTTTTCTGTACATAGTTCACTTATATTTATATCACTATATTATTGTATTTTTATCAGAAGCTGAGAAAGGGTGGAGTTGCAGGGGTGGCAGTGAGGATTGTCTTAGAGAAAAAAATACTGGATATGAATACCAGTATTCATTCCACCCACTTTTATATTTTCTAAAGGATCTATCGGCTCTCTACTCAGTAAAGTCAGCAATATTTCCAGACTGTCCAAGACTGAGAGATCCCCATTGGACTCGAGGTGTTAAAACTGGGAAAACAGCACAGCTGGTCACCCACCACCTAGCAAAAGCCCCAAAAATGCATGGTGTCCCAGCTTCATCAAAATCTCAGAACAGTAAAGAAATGGTTGAATTCTGAGTAAATATCCCCCTCACAACTACAATCAATTTTCTCAAAAACCTTCTAAATAATAAACCTTCTCATAATATCCTTCTAAAAGAAAATTTAAAGAAAAAGAAAGTTAGGGATTTACTTGTATTCTGGTTGGCAGCAGTATGTGGACCAGAACACAAGGAGAGGAAGGCATGGGAGGTCTCGGCTCTCTTCCCTGCATTTCCAGTAGCAGCAGGTCCCATCAGTGACTCCAAGTGTTTCAATGTTTTTCCTGATCTTCTCTTTGGAGAGTGTGTATAATTACTTCACCTGCTTATTGGAACAGCTTATTGGAACAGATTAATTATGTAGCACTCATATTTTCTATATCCACAAGGATTTCCTCTTCCTCCCTTAATTTGCTATTTGGACTATTGATTCTGACACATGCCCCTGTAACTCTTACTGACTGGGGCCCAGACTTTTAAAAAGATGAAGAAATACTAATTTATTTCAGGCAATGCTTTCAAAAAACAACATATAGAATACAGTTTCTACTCTTAAGTTTGTGGTCTATTCAGAAAGGCATTCCAAAAATTCCTGCAAGGTTTGAACAATTCAAAGCATTATAAACACTAGCACATACTTTTCTTGCTTTGTTATTTAATAGCTTCATTTAGTGCTATAGAAACTGGCTTTCATTGTACTACATGTTATACTAGTGATCCTTTTTTTCTTTAAAACAAATATTTCACTAAGAAAAGTAGAGTTGAGTATCCTAAGGAACTTTAAGTTCTACTTTATCTGTTTGCCTAGCTGGAAAAGGAGAATGAGAAAGACAATTACATACAAACATAGATATATGAAGATAAACTTCCAATGCATGAAGAATATGAAGAATCTAATCTGTCCTGTACTATGATTCAAATAGACATGAAAAGTTAAGTGCTGCAACCCAGTGCAAAATTAAAATATATATTAAAAAAAAATATCTGTATACTAGGACCAGACCCAGTTTCAGAAACTTTAGCTTGGGAGGGCACCATAGTAAGCTCTGAATCTTACAGGTGAGCAGTAAGTGAGTGGGTTAAACACAAAAGAATTACTATCCTTATTTTACAAAGATCTAGGGAATAGGCAGGTAAGCAGTTAAGTTCCGTGTGTAAATGAAGGCCCCAGGCACTAAAATTTGGCTAAATGACAATATTCAGTTTGAATGAGGTATGGTAAGACAAAGCAAGTGATAATTCATTCATTTATTTGAAAATATTTACAGAGCCAGTTCTGTAGAGGGCCATGTTTCAGGACCTAATATAAGAAGTAGGATGGCCCTGGCTTCTTAAGAAATTTACTTTAATTAAAGAGAACCAAAGTAAAGGAAACACATTAAGTAATGATAAGTTGTCATTGATAGTTGTGAAAAATAACACATGAAGGCACTGAGGAAGAGAATAAGGTAGAAAAGAAGCCCACGTTAGAAATGCTGGTTCAGGGTATGTCCTGTATGTCCTTTGTGGTAGTGCTACTTAAGCTGCAATGCAAGTAGGGGGTTGGGGAAAGAAGTAGCCACATGAAAGATGGCATTCCAGTGAGAGGAGCAGCAGGTGCAAAGGTTCTGACTTAAGAAAACAGTTGGAGTGCTTAAAGAGTTAAAACAAGGTCAGTGTGAAAACTGAATGAGTGGCTTGACAAGTTCAGCAGGGACAAGCCCCTGAGGATCTTGTAGAGCTTGGTAAGGAGTTTGGATTTTATTCCAAATTCAATGAGTGAGTAGCCAGTGAATGATTTTAATGCAAAATTCTATAGCAGATTAGAGGGATATAATCTAATCTACAATATGAGATCACCAATTTGACTGTTAGAAAAAGAACTGATTGGAGGAAGCCAAGAAAAAAAGTGGGAAAGCAAGGTATGATAAAGGTAGTAGGGTATTGACTGAAATAAAATGGTAAGATGTAGAAAGAAAGGGGTGAATATATAATGTCTTTTGTAATTTGAATCGAGAACATTCTGCTGGAATAGAGGGAAAGTAGAGATTTAGAGGAGAGAATTAACAATAAGTTTTGGATTTCAAACTGGATACTTAGAACCATCAGTCCCCATATTGGAGAACATGAGAATGAGAGAGATTTGGAGAATAAAATAAATATGCAACATTTACTATAGCTATAAGACCTCCAAATAGATGTGTGAGGGCCTCCCTGATGGCCTAGGGGTAAGACTCAACTCTAGCACTGCAAAGGCCTGAGTCTGCTACCTTGCCAAGGACCTAACTAACATGACACAGCAAACTTCTCCTGCCTCGCCTGCTGCTCCCCTCAGCAGAGTATTTCAGTAAATCCTCCTGTCCAACTCTCCACTCTTTCTCTAGTGAATCCTCCCACCCCTACACCTCTGGCATACACCCTAGTTCTTCTATACAAAAAATAAATTAAATATTTTTTAAATGTATGACTACAGATGTATGGCTCTAGATTATCTGAGAGGCCTAGCTAGCAATCTATATTTGAGGATTAGTAGTCTAAAATTGTATATAAAATCAGCATGGGCAGAGAATTAAAATGGAAATGAAGGAAGTTCAGGGTAAAATTCTGAAGATCCCATGAAGTTAAAGCTGAATTCGTGGCCCTCTCTGGTGGAACAGCAGGTTAAAGCACAGCACTAAGAAGCTTAAGCCGCTTCCGCATGAGTTCGATTCCCGCCTGCCCCGGAGGTGACCACATAGCGTGGCAGACCTCTCCTGACCCGCCTGCTGCTCCCCTCAGCAGTATACTTCGTCGATCTGCCTGTTCTGCTCTCCACTCTGTCTCCGGTGAAGCCTCTCGCCGCCCCTGAGCCTCTGGCTTGTACCCCAGTTCTGTATGCACAAATAAATCTTTAAAAAAAAAAAAAAGCTGAATTCTCAACCTGGCTCCACATTAGAATAATTTAGGAAGCTTTAGATTATCAGTGATTCCCAGGTCATGCCAAGGAGACTCTGCTTCAATTGGCCTAAGGTAAGGTTTTTTAAAAACACCATATTTTCTATGAGTGCAAAAAATGAGGCTACTAGAGGGGTGGGGTGGAATATGAGTAACAAAGGAGGAAGAGGGCCCAGTGGTCTCTGGTGGAAGATTATGAATGCTTTGGTGGTGGGTGTGGTTTGGTAACACATTTAATGAGGTATGAACCTATTCCACTAAATCATAGTCTTGTAAACCAATGTTCCCTCAATTAAAAAAAAAAAGTGACACAAAATAGACAAGTAAGTAAAAACACTCTATTTTCTAATACACTTGCAACAGAGTTTTAGTAAATGAGGAAACTCCAGCATAACTCTTAAACAGAAGGGGAATACTGAGCATGCACTGAGAAAGCTGTTCTAGAAGAATAGTTATCAACTGTGTCAAACGCACCTGAGAAGTCAGATAAGATGAGGATTGTGGGTTCTAGGCTTCCCAGGTCTCAACATAGAAAACTGAAGCAGAGGTCCCATAATCTTTATGAGGTATCAAACTTGTGCCTCCAGGAGATTCACACTCATCATTAAAAATACACAAGTAAGCCAAGCTTCCCCAAAATTACCACCTGTAGCTCCTCTTTTATAACCCAGTTTCAAATCATACTCTCCTTCTCCAGAGAATTAGTAGAATTTATTGTACTTCACACACCCCAACCCAGTTTTTGAGACACAGAAGTATGACTCCATTTACTTGATGTATTGGAAAAATAGTTCACTCAATTCACCCAATGAACACTGGTGACAATTCTAAAATGAACATTATTGACAATCCCAACCTACTTTTACTAATGGCCAACACCAGAAAGTTATGATTTTTAATGATGATGATATAATTTTTGCTGTGGTTATTAATTCTATAATTGATCATTAATCTATTTAATTAATTATTAGAAATTACATGTCAATTAGATTGATGATTGTTATGAGTTGTAAATCCTATGTATAATCAACATATAATGTATTTTCACCTCCCAAATTTGAATGAATTCTAGGGCATGACCAATAATATATTGACATCTAAGACTGAAGGCCATGACTGGGTCATGGCAAACTCTCAAAGCAAATAACTCCCATGAGATGGTCTTGCAATAGGCAATCAGTGCCCTCTTTTGGTAACATTCTTCTTGCTATATAACTTCTAGTTTCTATAAATCTATTATGGTCTCAGTAATAAAAAAAAATAAATAAATTGAAGATGGAAATTTGGATAAATAAATGGATATTTATTGTAACTTGTAAGAATATCAGTCCTTAACTTCAAAGGATCAGAGGTTTGCAAAGTTACCAACAGATTACCTTAATTAGCATATGTAACTTGGTGCCAAGAATTCTGTGTGGTTCTAGAGTTTCTTTACTAAGCTTGGGATCTGGATCCACAAGGTTGGAAGTGGCATCAAATATGAGAGAAGAAACTCTCCAAGGACCAGAAACTACCCAAGTAAACAGGTTTAGGAAGAAAAGAATATATATGCGAATTGGTATGATTAGTCAATCTTACTTGAGAATGCAACTAACACAAGTTGAAACAAAAGTGTTCAATTCAAGGGCCCTCTCTGCTGGTGCAATGGGTTGAAGCACAGCATTATGAAGCTACCATAGCCACTGCAGCAACAGTTTGATCCCCGGTGCTGTACACCAGCTCTGTATGCATAAATAAATAAATCTATAAAAAGAAGTATTCAATTCAAAATGAAATTTCAGGTTTCATTAATTCAACAAATATTTCAAGCTCTAAATAGACAGTATAGAGTTCAGTTGCCTGATTTAGTAAATAAATATAAAAAAAGACTAGTTAAATTTGAATTTTAGATTAAAAAAAGGATTTTTTAATAGTTGGAAACTACTTACCAATTTTTTTCATTTTTTATCTGCAATACAAGTTTAACTGGGCACCCTATTTTTTTTTTTTTTTTTGCACAAAGGAAGCAGTTTTATTCCACAAATGCGAATCCAAAGCCTTAACAGTATTTTCAGAATAGAAATTGTGTTCAGTTTGGTGATAATTCTCAACCTGTTAACCTCTTCCAAGAGCCCCCAATCATGACCTAACACAGATCTGCACTATTGGCATGAAGCAGGGCATACCCACCAGAGGTGGTGGGGTGAATAGAAGCAGAGACTGGAGACCCCATAACCGAAGGGCTCCGAAACTCCCCAGGCCTCTAGTACAAGGCCCCAGAAAAGTGCCCGGCACACCATTGGCACTCAGTTGAAGAAAATAAGAAATAGATGAAACATTCTTAAGCAACAAGCCCCTCACCTGTGAAATCAGACTAATAAAAAATAACTGAGGGTTATAGACTTAAATTAGACTAAGTGCCTGAGCTCAGGAAACGCACTGGAGAGCGGGACAGCAGCTATCGTGATGGAGAGGCAGAGCTACTTCTTTCTACTGTGCCCAGCACATTGTTCAGGTTAATAATCTGATTTTATATTCACCCCTTCACACAAGTTGTGTGAAGATTTTATTTCTTTGGACGAGGTCTTCGATGTATGAGTCACCATTGTGTCTCAGGCACCTACACATACTACATGCTTAATAACCTTCAATTTTATAGACTTCCTCCCTTGCAGCCTAAACAGAGTATTTCTCTTCAAGAAAGTGGCCTCAGTTTCTTTTTTAGGGATGGGGCTACACTCTCCTCTCTAATGACAGTGAAATTGTATGGAGGACATTAGATGTCACTGTCCCCAAGCAGGATTCACCCACTTCAAGGTCATGGTCCCCATGTCACCAAAATGTGGGCACCCTATATTTTATCAGGCAATCCTAGACTAGAGGAATGGAAAGACACTCTCCCTGTCTTCACAGAACTTCATAAAATAACATTATCAGTTTCAGAGGAATCCTAATAATTCCAGAGGACTATGGCATGTAATAGTAGAGAAAAACCTAATTAGTATATTCTACAACACTGGTGAGCAGGTATGTCACCCAGTTAGAGCAGAGCACTGACAACCTATATTTAATAAAATACTCTTCCTCTAGAGGCATTCAGAAACTTCCATTAAAAATAGGAATAATAAAATGTTTTTGATCTTGCAAAAGCAATCAACAAGTTAGAAAATGCAGAACTTGCCATTTCTTGCACTCTGGGCAGATGTAAGAAAACAAAGATAACATAAAGATAATACTGGAAAATGGAGAACCTATAGAAACCCCCAGGATTCTAGAAAGGTTTGCTGTATGGCCTCTCAAGAATCAGTGTGCCCATAGCTCCACAGCAACATGCATGGGGGCACAGGATTTTAAGAGAGCGCATTTCCCAATCATGTTAAAATATATGGTTAGATCCCAATCAATTTGTATAGACAGTAACAAAGTTTTGCCTGGACAAGTCAACATTTAGCTAAAGTTTAAGACAAAACTCCTGAATCATTACTGCACAGCAAATCTAATGCCTAAGTGAGAGTCAAGTGTTTATTATGTGGCAACGTTTTTCAATGAGTGTTTTACATACATTAACTCTTCTAATCTTCTTAAGTACCTCTGACATAAGCACTATTATAGTTGGAATTTTACAAATAGAGAAACTGAAATACAAAGGATTCAAGTTAAATCCACAAGTGCACACAGTTATTGAGGCTCAGAGAGCCAATATTCTACCCCATTCTGTCAGTACCTGCACATTCAAAATGAAACTTCCACCTTTGTTTTTAGAGTGAAGATGCTGAATTGACCACAGATGATCTTCACAGAACATAGTTTTAAACCAATCCCCATTACCATCAGACTCTGAGTTTTCTTTCTAAAAGTAATTAGCCTTTCTGTGAGACAGCTTGCCTTAAGTCTGTGGTTCACCAAGTATGATCCCTAGACAAGCAACCTTAGACCCACCAAATGAGAAACTCCAAACAAGTGTTGTACAGAATGTGAAAAGAAGGGAACCTTTATACAATATTGGTAGAAATGTAAATGAGGCATCAATTATGGAAAAAATATGGGAATTCCTCAACAATTTAAAAATAGAATTTCCATACATCCATTATCACGCTTCTAGGTATTGGCAAGAAAAATTCAAAACCATGACCTGAATATATATTGTACCTCCACAGATATGGATTTTTTAGAGGGTATTATGATTAATGAAATAACACAGAGAGAGAAAGACTAAAGATTCCACTCATATGTGCTATATACAGAAAACTAATAAAACAAAAATACACTTTTGAGCTATAAGACTAATTAATTAGTGGTTACCAGAAGGGAAGGGGGGAAAGGGGGAGGTAAACTGGAACAAAACATAGAATTGGATGTTTAGCACTGAACTTAATGTAGTATATATACATGATTATTATAGTTTGTATATACATATTATCTCAATGATGCACACTTAAAACTTAAATAATATAAAAATGCAATGTTAGTTCAATAAAAAAGGAAAGGAAACTCTGGGGATAGAACCCAGTAATGTGTGCTTTAACAACTTTCCTAGTGAATTCTGGTGTATACTACGATTTGAAAATAGCTGTCTTAAGTGTGTTTAGTTCATATAATAGAGATGTCCAAATTTATCTCACTGCTTCTGTGGGGGGGGATTTAATTTACCCCTTATATTGAGTTAATGAGGGATTTTCTAAGGAAACATCAGGGGTGAGGATAGTGAGTTAATATACTCTTTTCTAGATGTTCATAACTGAAGTTCAATACCTATCAGCAAGCAAAAAGTCTTGTAGGGTGCCTAGAATTCAAGTCAATAAAATCTCACAAGAGGAAGAAAACATCAGCAATAATGTCACTGTAGCACTTTAATTCAAAAAGGCCATGAAATATTTTTTAATTCTTGTCCTCTTAATCAGCTGGCTTTCCCCTTTTGAAATTGATAGGTCTCCCCAATTATGAAAAACAAAGCTTCCAAGATGTGTTACCTTGGCATTATTTTGAGTTTATGTCAATCAAGAATATGCAGGTTTTAAGAGAAACTTTTACCATTACTTTAACTACCCAGAAAATAAAGATTAAAGATTCGGGGCATTATCCAAATTTAGAGTTATCTCCAGGAAAAAACCTTGAGAAACCTATCTAGATGGGTGGGTAAACATCTTGTCATGTGAGTGCCCCTTCCTCTCCTCTTCCCTTCTTCCTCTGCTACTATATCTTTCTCGCAACTTAGGGTAAAAATGACTTGTTTTGTCCCATTTACTTTAGAATGTACAAGTTTAAAGATTTTCACTAAATAACTAATTAAATGTGTTATTTTTCTTCTACCAGTCTGTCTGATATTAATTTGACTACTTAACAAGTCCAGGAAGAACCCAGAAGGATTTAATTTCTGCACCTACAAGTCCACTCTTACCACTACCCCTCTGATTTAAACCAAACATAACTTCTTTCTCTCAAACTTTTATGTCCCTGACTCAGCAACTATGATGTGTTCTTCTATCTCCTTTTATACCAAAAACGGTGCCTGGCTCATAGTTAGTACCCAGTAAATGAGTCTCAATCACAATTGCTCCCTCCAGTCACCAGTTCACACAGATGTTCCACAGCCTGTTATAAATCATGGCATGAACTTAGCATGTTTTAAATCCACATTTACCTTTGATTACTTTCTGTCCCTAGAGAAGGGAAGTACTCTAGTATTTGCAGCACAATGTGGTGAGGAGACTATTTCTTCATAGGACAGAAGTAAAGTTCTGGCCAAAGATCTTGATTTATTGGGCACTGGGAGAAACTGATCACTACATATTTATAGCAGTAGCTAAAGATAAGTGCATTCAGGAAAGTGCTACTGAAACGTGTTTCCTTCACTCCACTGACAGCAAAAGGAAGCAATGAATGCTTTAAATCACAGAAAATATTTAGAATGTGAAAGACAAATAGAAGCCACATCTTTCTCAACCTACAGAATAGCTAGTATTTTACAAGGTTCACCAAGAGTTTGTGAGAAATTCTGATCCCTCTTTCTTCTGCTTCTAGAAAAATCTATAAACCCCCAGTTGGTTAACCAGACTCTGGCAAGAAATTGTGACTGAAGAGGTGAATTGTATATCAAATTGATGGTCACTGTTTGGAGGTTTATTCTTCATACCTTTGTTCAAGGACATACATTTTTAAAATAAAAAAAAATAGTCATGTGTTCATTCATGAGTTGTAGGGAATTTTGTACTCCAATCATTGAAACAATGAACGTTAAAATAAAACATGGCTTTATGATTTTTATAACAAAAGTTCAAACAGAAAGGAAGACCCCATTACTCTAGACTCCTAAACTCCTAGAATAACTACTATAAACTAATTAGAATGCATTCACCCAAATTTTTTATGCATATCTACCTATGTATGTATACATTGTCAGTGTATACAAACTTTTCTCAACTGCTATTATACTTGTCATCTATATAATGCTTTTTTCTTATATATTTGAATTTATTGTGTTATATATATGCTAAACAATATTTTTTTAGGTTGAATTTTTTTCTTCTTCTGAAGTTCTAATGAAATATTATTGGCATATAACATTGTATAAGTTTGAGGTATAAATGTGATTTGATACATATATATTGTGAAATGAACTAGACGGCCCTGCATTAAGTGCATAAGGTTGTATATGCTTGATGACTTGTTCCCTTGATCATTATATACTGTTCATTTTCATCCCTCATTGCCTTTTTCACTTGAAAGGGCAGTTTGTTCAATGAGAATAGCAGTGCCACTTATTTCTATGCATTATTAACTTGTGAGATCTTATTCCAAGTTTTTAGTTTGTTTTTGCCTTTTGGCTTTACACAAAGTATAGGTAGTTGAAATTTTTTACCTCCTTTGTCACTCTGTACCTTTTAATTGGTGTGTTTAAGCCATTCACATTTAGGGTGATTACAGATATATACTATTACTATCAATCATCTTTAGGTTTTAAATTTTTTATTGTTTTGGGTTTTGTTTTCATTTTTTTTTCCTCTCTGACCTTTCTGAATGGCTTTCTCTAGTGATCCTATCTGTTCCTTTGTCTATAAGTCTCTATTATGAATTTTGGGTTAGTAGCTACCATGAAGGGTTTCCTTAAATTACTGTTTTAAGTCCTCTATGAGCTGCTGCCTGTTTTCCAACATTTAACAACACAGGTTCCGTTCACTCCTTCTCCTTTAATCTTTTGGTATTGACTCATGATATTCTCACTCAGGCTCTTAGGTTGGCTTTCCTGTTGTCATTTTGCTCAGGATTTTGTGTTTCATTTTTTCTTTTCCTGTATAAGAATTCCTTTCAACATATCTTGTAGGGCTGGTTTGGTAGTGATAAATTCCACTACTTTCTGCTTATCTAAGAAAGTCTTTATTTCATTTTCATATTTGAATGATAATTTTGCAGATAGATTATTATTGCGTAACAAATCTTTTCTTTTAGGGTTGCAAACACTTTCATTTATTCTCTTCTTGCCTGGAGATTGTCTGGGGCAAAACCGAGGAAAGCCTAATTTCGTTGCCTTTGTACATTATTTTCTTTTTCTTTGCTTACTACAAAGTGTTTATTTATTATTGATTTTTGATAATTTAATAATGATGTATTTTGGTATTGCCCATTTTGCATTAAAAAACTTGGATGTTCTTCTTCCTGGACACCATATTTAATTCATTCCTTAGGTCTGAGAAATTCTATTATTTCATTGAATAGAGTCTCTGTTCCTCATTCTCTTCACCTTCTGAAATACCCTTTATCCTTATGTCTCCTCCTCTATTGAGACTGATATTTCTTGTAGAGTGTCTTCACTTTTCCTTTTTCATAGTTTTCTTTCTCTAATTGGATTATTTGTGTATTTGAGTTTTCTATTTCTAAAATTTATTTCTCTGCCAGTTTTATTCTATTTTCTGCTGGTCTTCATTTCATTCACTCGTGTGTGTGTGTGTGTGTGTGTGTGTGTCCTTTCAGTATTTGCCATTCTTTTGGTAAAGAACGCTATTTCTGGATCTTCTTTCTAAAAATTTTACTCCTACCTATCTGCCTTTGACTAATAACCTTCCAGTAGCTCGTTTATCTATTTTAATATTGTTGTTCCCATGTCTGATATATCCTCTGTTTCTGTACCCTTTATATTTATCCCAAAACTTCTTTTCTCATTTTTCTTACCAATCTTGTGCTTAGATGTTCTTGTTTCTTAGACATTTGCCTACTTAACATTTTCCAAGGAATCAGTGAATTCTGTCAACAGTCCTCCTTTGTTATTAGGCCATCAATGGACCCTGGCCTGGCTCATTCTGACACCTCTTTGATATCTTTTGGGAGGGATATTGCCCTTGGAGTTCCCAATGCCCTAAATCAGACCTGCTCCACATGTAAGCACAGTTCCTCCCCTGAGTGCCCTGGAATACCCTGTGGTGACTTGAATAGTCAACTGGAGGTGCATTCAGCCAGCTGGGGCACACACTCTCCCCACTCTGGCCCCTTCACTATGGCCTCTTGCACTCCTTCCCCTCAGAGGCCACTAATCATAGCTCAAGTTCTTCATGTAAAAGTCCTGGGATTCTATCAGGGAAAATTCTGATTTAACCTTTGAGCATTTTTAAATAGTTGTTGTAAGCATGAAGGTAATTCCAACCTCTCTATTTCTGCATGTTGTAGGTAGGGCTTGTTCTGAACTTTTTGAGTGAGTACTATAATGCTTTTCATAGTACCATAATTGACTGTACCAATTTACAGACCCACTAAATTACACAAGAGTTTCTTTATCTCCACACTCTCTATAACACTTGTTATGTCTTGTCTTTTTTAGGGTAGTCATTTTAACAGTTTTGAGGTGATAGTGATGTTGAATATTATTTCATTTACTTGCTACTCATTTTATAAAAATGTCTTTTCATTACTGCTGCCCTTTTTTTAATCAAAAAGACTTTTTGCTATTGAGTTTTAAGAATCCTTTATATATTTTTGGATACTAATGTCTTATCAGATATACTATATACTTATCAGATACACTGATATAGTATAACAGATATAATATACAGAAACTATATTTGCAAATAGTTTCTCCTAATCCATGCATTGTTTTCATTTTGAGAACTGTTACTTTTGCTGTACAGAATTTTTTTTTTAGTTTGATATAGTTCATTTGTTTATTTTCACTTTTGGTGTTGGTGCTTTGGGTGTTAGATTAAAGAAGCCATTGCCAATCTCAGTGGTAACAAGATTTCCTCCTATGTTTTCATCAAGGAATTTAATGGCTTTAGGGATTGCATATAAGTCTTTAATCCACTTAGAGTTAATTTTTGTAAGTGGGTTTAAGATAGGGATCTAATTTCATTCTTTTGTACATGAATAACCATTTTTTTCTCACACATTTAAATCTTAATAGCCCTAATGAGGTTGAATTCCAAAGGATATAGATCAGTTTATAGTTCAATTAACCATATGTGATTTCCATTTCACTCATCCACATGGCGACCATCTGATACAAATTTATTAGGTATCTCATTGTTGTTTTTAGCTCATCTTTTGAATTGTTGACTTTTTTCTTGTTTTATAGATTTTATTACCATGTCAACTGATGGTGTTACATGAACAACCCTTTCAGGATTTTCAAGATTACTTTAGACAGAATGAACTCTATATCTACATAGTACATTCATCTGGAAATAATATGTTACTTCTTTTCTTCTGGTCCTTTTTTTTTTTGTCCTAGAAAATTGTATCATTTTCTTCATCCTTACAATATAATTTCATGAGGTAATTACTTACTGATTTGAATAAAGATATTTTGGCTAATTTTTCTTGTTATTATTGTTAAAATATAAGCATTCTATAATTTATATATATTAATATGATATCTAGACACCTTGCTGAACTCCTTTTATTAATTTTAGTAACTTCCCATTGATTCTCCAGGATTTTCTTTCTATATAATTAACTGATGTATGAATATACTTTTTATTTCTTATTCTTTTGTTTTACACTCATCACATTGACTAGTACTTCTAGCAAAATGTTGACTACTTGCCTTATCTTTATTTTAATGGCAATGTTTCCAATATTTTATTATTTAGTATGTTGCTAACTACAGGTTTATTGTTCATTTTCCAAGTTATGAAATCCCCCTTTCACTATTAGATTACTGGGTGTTTGCTTTACTGGGAATGGGTGTTGAATTCTAACAAATGCTTACTTTATACCTATTGAGGTAATCTCATGGGAGGAAACAGTGAATTACATCAAGAAGTTTTCTAATAGTGAAACCTCCCTACATTCCTGGAATATGTTTACATTGGCTTCAGACACAATGTAGATGTCAGCCCAGAGTAGACTTTAAAAGAGGAGATCAGTAGAAAATTCTCCTCCTTCCCACGTTTGAAAACTACATTCCTCAGGACACAATAAAGGAACAGAGTGTTAAATTAGTTAGCCTGACCTAAAGATTTTAAAAATCTCTCTAAAAAGGTTTTTATTTAAAAAAAATTGTTTTATTGAATCTCCCAGTTTCATGTCCTAGAGTAAAACTAAAGACTATAAAAGGTAATAGGCTAGTATACCACTAAGTAGTACTATCTTGAGGAAAACAAGGAAGAAAAGTGAAGCCAGTGGAAAATATAAACCAACAGAAATTATATCCAGGGAGAGAGTCTATCCAACTTAGAACACCGCTTGCACAGCTGTCTTTAGTACTGTGACTAGTGTCTTTGAAATCCTATACCCTGGAAACATCCTACCCCACTTAACTCCCAATCAGATCACTTCTCTGCACCAAGCTCCCAATGGATTTAGATCAATTTCTAAATATAAAAAAATCAAATTGCACTCTAGTGATAAAGGATGCTTTTAATTTTAAGATATGATGGAATCAGAGGATGGCAACAGAAAAATGACCTCAACATACTTCTCAAATTAAAGGAAATGAAACAAGCATATGCTAACCAACCTTGGAATAGCTTGTCTAAAATGTTTCGGCATAGAGATAGATAGACAGACAGACAGACATTTATTACATGATGTTATGTGTGTGTGCGTGTGTGTGTAAAAGTGTTAAATTAGGCTTGAGATTTCCCAAACAAAATTTAGGAATTTTTACTTATACTTAAAAAAAATGGGGGGCGCTCCCTGGTGGTGCAGCAGGTTAAAGCACAGCACTAAGAAGCTACAGCCACTTCAGCATGAGTTCAATCCCCACCCAGAGGTGACCTACATGGCCCAGCAGACCTCTCCTGACCCGCCAGTTGCAGTGTACTTCGTCAGTCGGCCTATTCTGCTTCCCACTCTCTCTCTGGTGAATCCTCTCACCGCCACTGCACTTCTGGTCTGACCCCAGTTCTGTATGCATAAATAAATAAATCTTTTAAAACAAATGGGTTGCCTGCCTGAAATTCAAGTTGAACTAAGTGTCCCATATATCCTATTTGGACACCAAATTAATTTCCTCAATTCTATGTGGTAACACATCTCAGTAACAGGTCTAGGACTCACTCTAAGCACAGTCTCCTAATGGTAAAGTGAATTATTTTGTGGTTTTAATGATTTGGAGGATGCTGAACACATCCTTCAAGACAATGGAAATAATACATGGTAGACAAACTTCAGGATTTAAGTAACAGTCGATTACACTAGGGAGTTCACAGATATAGAAAAAAAAAGAGTACTAGACTTGGAATAACAGGGCATCTTTTATTTTAAAATATGTTTCAAAATAGCTGTGTGCCCTTGAACAACCCATTAACCACCCAGGGTCTCAGTTTTCCTATCTATAAAATAAGAAGTTTAAATTAAACTTTGGATAAATATATGCAAATGCCATTAATTACCCTAAATAAATTCTTTTCATGTAGCAGTGTATGATTAATATCTTTTGAATACTACTGAAAGCAAAATATGGCAAGTTGAGGTTTTAGTAGTATTTACTTTGAGGAATACTGTGTAATTGTACATATTCACAGACAACAGTCCATGTGGTTTCATGGTTTCACCTTAAGTTATACATCAATTCCTCAAGCCTGAGTTCACTCCAACACCCCCAACACCAGTTACAATATTTTAGCTTTAGCACAGTAACTATTATGGTATCTTGGTTGTCAGTGTATTGTATTTGGTTTATATCACACAGAAAAATAAATTATGGGGTTTCCAAATAAACAGATATAATGCACCTTTCAAAACAAACAAATATTCTCAAGCTTTTCTTTAATTTAGTTGAGGGTTAGGTTGTTTTTTGTTTTGTTTTGTTTTGTTTTCCCTCTATAAGCCACTAGAAAGCTTTTAATCCTTATGATGGCATTGTTACCTGTGTTTAATAAATTAAGAAAAAATGACTGGTGTAACCTATTGGAAAGTCATTGAAACACATACACATTTGATTTTCAAAACAGAAAAAAATCCATCTTCCCCATACTATATCTATAGGGCAAGCCAAAGACACAAATACACACATACACAATACGCACAATCAAAATTCTTGTTATTACTTCCAGACATTAAGCTATACAATAAAGCCATAATAATTAAAACAACATGTTACTGGAACAAAAATGACACAAAGTCCAAGGGAATAGGAGAGAGAATCCACAAATAAACCCATACATATATAGACAGCTAGTTTATGACAAATATGCAAAGAATCTATACTAAAATACAGAAGTATCTTCAATATAAATGATGCTTGGAAAATTGGATAGCCACATGCAAAAAAATTAGACTAGTTTCTCACACTATACACAAAAATAAAATCAAAATAGATATAAGACTTGGATATAAGAGCTAAAGTGACAAAATAAATATATTGGGACTACATTAAATTAAAACATTTCTGCATAATGAAAGACCATAACTAAAATGAAATGGCACCATACAAAATGTGAGAAAATATTCACACAAGGGACTAATATCAAAGGTCTACCAAGAAGTCATACAACTCAACAAAAAGGAAACAACCTAATCAAAAAATGGGCAGAGGAGCTAAACAGTAACTTCTCCAAAGAAGACATACAATTGGTTGCCATGCACAAGAAAAAAAAAATGTTGTTCATCATCACTTGTTATCAGGGAAAAGCAAATCAAATCAAAACTACAATGAGATACCACCTGACATCTGTGAAAATGGAGTACATCATTTAAAAAAAAAAAGGCAGCAGCAGCAGCAAGTGCTGTTGAGGGTTTGAAGAAAAGGAACCCTATCACATTGCTGGTAGGTTTGTTGATTGGTACAGCCCCATAGAAAGCAGTGTGGAGATTTCTCAAAAGATTAAAAGTGAGTCTGTTGTATGACCCAGTAATTTCAAATCCTATGTACCTACCCCCAAAATACAGAAATAATAGTTTTTTAAGGAATATGCACTCCTATACTTATAGCAACACTATTTACAATAGTCAAGATATGGAAACAGCCTAAATACCCCAAAACAGATAAGTGGATCAAGAAGATATATACACATAATGGAATAACACTCAGCAATCAAAAGTGATAAGTGCATTCCATTAACAGCAACACGGATGGAACTGGAAGGGTTATGCTAAGTGAAATAAGAGAGAAAGGGAAAAATACTAGATAGTGTGTCACTTATATGTGGAATATAGAAAAACAAACAAAGCCCAAAGACAAATTTTAAAACCAACCCTGGAAAGCTAACCATAGAACTGAACCATAGCTACCAGAAGAGGAGAAGAAGAGAAATAAGTGAGGTGAAAACAATAGGCCATGCTCCCAGTAACCCAACTTGGAGTCATGGGGTTAGCTAGTTCCAGTCTTAGTCCCACTTAATGCTCCCCTATCCTATTCTGTCATTTAATGCCTGTGGTGATTGTATGTATTACCTCTCGATAGAATCTTGCAGTGTTATAATTTGGAGGATACTTTGCATCCTATTAATAAAACCCCTCATTTATAGTTGAAAAACAAAACCAAAGCTTCAAAACCAGAAAAGTTTAATTATTTATTCCAGTTGACCAAGTTTGATAGTGGCAGGTCTAGTTGTAGAACCCATGTTTCCTTTAATTCTGCCATGCTTTCTGAAAACTTGCCTGTAACATAGGTTTTGATAATTTCAGGAGAAACTCTTGAAGCACTAAACATGTATTTTAGGAATCGGATTTCAAATAATACTTCAAAAAGTCAGTTTCTAATGGTTTCTCATAAACTCTGCTATCCATTAGTCACAAAACCCTTTGGAGCCATATCCAGAATTGCCATGGATATGAAATGAAGAGATGGCTTCAATTATTGATACTTGAGCAGATGAGAAGAAGAAATACCCTCTCCATGGCAGGATCTTGTATTATTCATTAACACCCCAGTGCCTAGCATAAAGCCCAGCATAAAACTTAGAGGTCTCATGGAGTTCTGCGTAAAGTCAGCAGAAACTCTCCTATCTATAATATTTTCACTCTAACTACTATGCTGTCAATCATGGGACACTCTACTGCTCAGAGTACAGAGATTACTAGAGAAAAAGGTACCTTTACTGCTTTTTGATACTAGAGAATTCATCTCTTTTGAGCACCATGTTCCTCATCTGTAAAGCAGAGTCACACTGGACCATTGTTTCCTCTCTATATTTTAACATTACATGATCTCCCACCACTCCCCTAAAAAACACAAATTTTACAATATTAAGAATTTTTTGTTATATAATTGGTCCCCAAAATGAGTCCAAAATGAAAGAATGTTTTTAGGTATACGCAAGTGTTTTTTATTTCATTCAATATCCCAGAATAGCAAGGGATGTTGCTATTCTGAGCCAGTTTTAGGGGGAGAATACCACTCTTGCAAAAACAATCACTCTGCTTTAGCATACTACCATATCATTTATCCATTCTCCTTAGTTGGTAGCTCAGAAGCTTTCCTCAGAGTTCCAAACATTTATTTTAACCTGATGGGGGAAAATATTGGGCCAAAAGTAGCAGCCAAAACTACTCCCAATTATAATAAATACACAGTTTGGGAATGACACTATTTTCCAGTTACTTCTTTCATTACTATTCCAGGAAGGCATATGATTTTCTCAGCTTTTAGCCAGTCTAGACCAGAAAGTTCTTTACCTGTGACTCTAGGTAACCAGCCAAACTTAATTGTGTCTGCTATCTCCATAAGACTGAGAAAGCCACATTTCAAGATGAGGAGCCTGCATTTCTGTTGGTTGTGTTCAAAGCCAGGTTAGGGAACCCAGCTCATGGGAGCCAGTTTTTTTTCTTTTAAAATATTAATTAATCACCCTTCATTTTTGTACACTGTATGGTTTTTCCATGAAATTCCCACCACCAATTCACCTGTGCACCATCACCATAATCCCTTGTGCTCTTCCCACCCCTGTCCTGATCCTTCTTCCTCCTACTCCCCTACAGAATGTCTCTGGCCTATAGTTTCCTGATGACTTTGATTTTTACTTTATTATAATTACTTTTTTCTGATTCCTTTTTTTGTTTTCTCTAATTGCTCCTACACGTGAGATGAGGCTACTCAAACTACTAAAAATGGAGCTTCCGTATGATCCAGCAATTCCACTCCTAGGAATCTACCCAAAGGACACAAAAAACATTAATTCAAAAGGACAACTGCACCCCTGTGTTTATTGCAGCACAATTTACAATAGGCAAGCTGTGGAAGCAACCCAGATGTCCAAAAACAGATACTAGGTCAAGAAGATGTAACATATTTGCATAATGGAATATTACTCAGCAATCAAAAAGGATAAACTCATGCTCTTTTCAGCAACATGGATGGAGTTGGAAGTAATTATGCTGTGAAATAAGCCAAAAAAAAAAAAGAAAAATATCAAAGGGAGCCAGTTGTGAGTACTTTAGAATAATTTTTACCCTCAGAAAGCATTAGTCAACAACATATTAAGCCATTAAAGTTTCTAGTTTATGGAGAAAGGAAAAGTACCTCACTGAAGTAACAAATATCAGGTCAAACAAATATAAATGTCGAACCAATTTTTGCATAAAATTATCATCTTTTAATAATTTGGGGGCTAAGAGGCAAGACAGCTAGACAAGAATTGATTTTAATATGGAAACTGGGGTATGATGAGCTCTGGAAGCAATAACTATGACTTTGGATGAGTCATTTCACCTCTTGTGCCTTATTTTCACTGTCTGTTAAGAATTGAGATACATGGTTTCAAGCACTGCCTTGCCTTAGCAATGAGTCTTACAAGCCCTTATTCTTCTCTCTCAGTTGCTGGCCAATAAATTAACTGTTTTGGAAGATGTATTAACTCTCTTAGGCCACTAGGGTTCAATTTAACACATTCCTGATGCAATAAATCAACAGTTCTCCTTTCTGTTTGCATTAGCCTTGCATTTTTTACATGACTCCGGACATGGAGGATTATAAAAGAGCAGGTGCCTGCAGGATTAACAGCAGGGTGAACCCTGGAATTGGGACCTCTGACATTTGCTTCCTCACCAGTTTTCCAGGTGAACAGGAATCATTATTCTGAAACTTGTTCATGTGTAAAGCAAGAACTAATCTGGGGCTTCTGTGACTAAGTGACTGAACATCTAAATGAGGTACACTCAAGAAGATGTGGCACCTTGGGGTCTACAATCAAAACCATCCCCTCATTCGTTTTTTCATTCATTCATCTATCCTTTCCCCTACACCCACGTATAACTACGTAATTTTTCTTTCTTCCTTTTCCTTCCCACAAACTACCATGGAAGAGAAGGAAAAGGTTTTATAGTTCTTCCAATCGAACTGTACTCCCTCCAGATTTCATACTATTTCCTCGTGGAGATGTGATGTCTTAAATGTGAATGGGGAGCCTTTCTATATTTCAAAGAAAACCTCTAATTAACATACTAAGATCTTGATAATGGAGCAAGGAAACTGAGGAATTACTTCTTTGATACTACTTTATTTCAAGCATATTACTTTGTTGTGAGCTAATAAAGTCATACCCTGTATGTTAAAAACATTAGGCTTCCTGCTGAAGGTACCCTAAAACATAAAAGTAAATATTAGACTCTATAGCCAGATGACCTAGGTTCATACTATAAATGTATGTACATTGTAGTGGTATTGTGAACACTAAATTGACAAATAAATCAGAGAATAGTACACTACATAGTATGTACTATAAAAGTGGCAGCTGATATCACTTGCCCTTTTCCTTTCTTAGCATCTCTGCTGTAACTTCTCCATCTTTTCTGCAGCAAATGAATACCTCTGGCAAAACAGAGGGAAATCATGCCCAAAGTAATTCAGTACAGAAAAATAATATCATTCTGTTACAGACATTATCTCATTTAACATTAAAAAGTTAACAATCAGTGTGGAGCAGCATGAATGGTCAAGAAACATGCACCTAATCCTATACCTTAGAGTTATTATGGGAATTAAATGACTATATATAAAATCAGTCTTCAATCACAGGTTCTGAATTTTTAAATTCATCTGCGCACTAAAATTTATTTGTAACCCTAAAGTCAACCAAGCTGTGTTTCCACAA
Organism: Condylura cristata; assembly: GCF_000260355.1. NCBI lineage: Eukaryota > Metazoa > Chordata > Mammalia > Eulipotyphla > Talpidae > Condylura > Condylura cristata. The sequence goes on along the minus strand of NW_004567107.1, from coordinate 40,049,080 downwards.
TTATTCATGGATATGTTCAGAGTAGTGAATTTGAGTCCCCAAAAAAACACATCTTCCCAGGTAAGGTCAAAAAAGACCATACTCTGCCTTGTTCAGCATTCAGATTGAAAAACTCAGAGATGCTTTGTTTTGTTTTTAAAGTTTATTGATTTGTTCATACAGAATTGGGGTACAGGCCAGAGGTGCAGAGCTAGTGAGAGGCTTTACCAGAGACAGAGTGGGGAGCAGAACAGGCAGATCGAGGAAGTACACTGCTGAGGGGAGCAGCAGGCAGGTCAGGAGAGGTCTGCCGCGCCATGTGGATCACCTCCAGGGAAGGCGGGGATTGAACTCATGCTGAAGTGGCTTTAGCTTCTTAGTGCTGTGCTTTAACCCGCTGCGCCACCAGGGAGGGCCCCAGAGATGTTTTAATGATATATTTAGTTGTTTTTTGGTTTGTTTGTTTGTTTGTTTGTTTGTTTGTTTGTTTTAGAGAGGCACCAAAATGGAGTGCTGAATTGCTCTCTAGTGTCCCTAAGTGCACTAGATTTATCTAACAGAGAAAACATATAGATGAGCTTCCTTCAAGCATGAGCTCATGGTGTTGTTGGCTGTGAGTTCAGTGTTGATAAAACAATACATATTACATAAGTTATCTTTAAACAAACACCTGCGGGCCCTCCCTGGTGGAGCAACAGATTAAAGCACAGCACTATGAAGCTGTCCACAGCCACTACAGCAGTTTCAATCCCCGGCCAGGGAGGTGACCCACATGTTGTGGCAGACCTCTCCTGTGCTGTCCACAGCTCCCCTCAGCAGTGTATTTTCGTCAATCTGCCTATTCTTCCCCCTACTCTGTCTCTGCTGAATGCTTTTACCTCCACACCTCTGGTCTGTACCCCTGCTCTTATATAAATAAATAAATCTTAAAAATAAAAAAAATCTTGCTAAATCAATGTTTGCAGAAACTTTATAAAAAAATTACTATCATGAACAATGATGCATGTACATCTAGAAGAGATAAAATGTGTGTAAATCTACAAATGTCTCACAAGTAAAAGGTAATACTCTGGTGATCAATATTATTATCATTAATGCTCCTTAAAGATAAATTTGGCAATGCTAACTACTGCATTCAGGAATTATCACCTCTGTAGAGCCACATCTGCTCTACATACCTATTTCTGCATGACAAATCTCCCATACCACCAGCTTTTTATAATGGTCATGAATTCTGCTAGTCAGACCCTACAGGAACTACTCCATGATACCTGATTTCTTTCACCTCACCCAAGAAAAAAGGGAATTTTTAGAAGGAAAATTACATAATTCTGGCAAGAGTCGTTTTGTCAAGTCTTTTTATTCAGGCCTATATTTTTACCATGTGATGGGAGATCAAATATGAAACACAACACAAAGGAGAGATCTCAAAGTTGACAAGAGTAAAATGTGATTCTGAACAAAAATGCAGAAAACTCTATAAAAACATGTTGCTGTTTCTTTTATTTCAAGCTTGCCTGTTGTTATCCCTCATTATAAACAGATAGTGGCAAGTTAGAACATTGACGCCCCTACAAAAATGCACAATGAAACACAGATGCAAATGGATTCTCTTCCCATAAAGCCCAGGGTAAAACGTGCCTTATGCCAGGTGATGGATTAGGATATTCCAGGATGGGTTTATGTTGTCAGCTAACATCAATACAGCTGCATTAGTCTGCATTGTCAAGATTCTTGTCCAACAATCATCGTTTAGGACTTAAAAGTGTGCTGTCTCACTTTCTATCAACATCATTAAATAGTAACATTAAATAAATAGAGAACCAATTGTATACAGAGAATAATTTTTTGACATGCAAGTTTAAATATAACAAAAGAATCCTTTTAAGATGTCACTGCATTCAGATAAGAAAACATATCTTGTCACATAGACCAGGTCTATGTGGACACTTAAGTATTCAAAAACCTCCTGATAAAGTTTAATCTTTTAAAAGACAACATTCATGAAAGAATTTTCACATTTCACTAACTTAATCCATACATGCTTTACAATATGTTACTTTCACTCATGTTCTTCTTGGTCTCACCTTCACAAAGAGCCAGCAAAATATATATCCATACCAGTAGAAATTTGGTATCTTGTTTCATGAAATTTCTTATCTCTCAGAGCTTCAGAAATTGAACTTAGCTCCTGAAGAGGTATATTCAAATTGTTTTACAGACCTTTGTCCAGATATAACATAACCCCCCAACAGTATCTACTTATTCTAAACATAGGAGCAAGGAGATACCACTTAGCTACCATCATCTTAACCAAAACTCAGTCCCATATTTTTGTTCTGATCAGTAAGTTTCAGCATTATGAATCCCATATGCTCACACAAGAGGGTCCAACTTCTGCAACTTATCCAAGAAGGTCCTGGTGATCCTACCCCTGCCTCACCTCCCACTGTTTCCTACCTCCAACCCATTAGGAATCCTGTGTTCCAGTCATGATGATTAATTGTTCCCTAGACATTTCCATGGTCTTTAGGGCTTCCTAATGTTTGTTCTCTCTGTCTGCAGTTATTCCTGGGTTATAACTCCTCTCCCAAGTTCTCTGACACATGCACATGCACACAAACACACACACACTTCTCAAATAATTCACTTGGACCCTTTCATATATTAGTCACATTTCAGCTGGGGTAATAGTCATCTGAAGAACAGATTGGATGGACACGTAAGGTTGCTCACTGACATGCTAGTAATTGATTTCACTGCCAACTGGAACTACATGTATGTCTTCTTGTTATTTTAGCTTCTCACAATATGGCAGCTGGGTACACAGGAATATTCAGTATAGGACAACGAAAAATGCTGAAAAGTCATTTCAAATGATAGTAAGTATAGGATTTCATATGGGCAAAAAATTTCCAATATGTTACTAAAAGATCAGGCACAGAAAGTTAAAGCACCATCACAGATAAGCACTTTAGGTCATTTTGACAGGAAGTGGAAAAGCTGCTACATGTCCCCACATCTGCTATCTCCCTGAAGGTTGTTTTTTCCCAAATATCAAATATCCACCCAAATATCAGGATTCTAAACTGACATCCCAAGTTACTCCAAGAAAATCTGTCCTGTTTGCAAGAATGATGAACAGATGAATAGGTTTAATCTGTTCATCCCAGGGTGTTTAAAATCATGACTCTACTGTCTATAATAGAAGGGAAAGAGAAAATAACTGGGGGGGGGGGAAGACCTAGGCAAAAGCTGTGGATAGACTGACTGAAGAATGTTATTTAATTTAGTGATAATACTGATAGAGATGGGGCCCTCCCTGGTGGTGCAATGGGTTGGAGCACTGTACTGTAAAGCTAAGCCAGCCACCTCAGTGCAAGTTCGATGCCAGCCCCAGAGGTGACCCACATGGCACAGCAAACTTCTCCTGTCTTTCCCACTGCTTTCCTAAGCAGTGTACTTTGTCAAACTGCCTGTGCTGCTCCCCACTCTGCTTCTGGTGAATCCTCTCACTGCTCCTGCACCTCTGGCCCATACCCCCATTCTGTATGGGTAAATAATTTTTTTCTTAAATCCTGATAGAGTCCTACTATTTTTACACAAACACACCAAACTGTCAATAACAGCAAAACACACAGAAAAGTATAATTATTTGTGATATTGCCTATACATATATTCATAGTTTCTGAAATATATTATATCTGAAAATATACTTATGTTATAGATTAGACTGCATTCTCTATACAGATACTAAAGGCATAACCCACAGCACTTATAAATGTGACCTTCATTGCAAATGATCAAGTTAGATAGGATTGTTGGGGTAGCCCCAATATGATTGTGTCCTCATAAAAACAGGAAATTTAAACAAAGTTTTACATAGGGGGGGAAAAACAATCCACAAGCAAAGAAATGCCAGAGATGACCAGAGGTAGAAGAAAGGAATGGGATATATGAATTACTCACAGCCCCAGAAGGATATAGCCCTGCCGATATCCTGATTTAGGATTTCTGATCTCCAAAATTGTGAGATAATAAATTTTATTGATTTAAACCATCCAGTTTGTGGTGATTTATGGCCACTATAGAAGACTTGAAAATTTCATGGCTAAATGTTTTAATCTTGGTAAAGATGAGTTTTTATTTATTTTACTTATAGCTACTAAGAAAGCATATTGAGAAAACAATACTTATTATGACTGTATATTACAATAAATGGAGAATGGCAGGGAAAGAGGAGTAGAAAGCTTTATAGAGTATATTATATATGTTCTGAAGACAGAAGAAAATAGGGTATAAGGATTTTTAAAAAGGAATTTGATGTTTTTATATCTGTGATTTCTATCAAGCTGTTAAAATGATCTAGCAAGCCATGATGGTGGTAGCCTAGGTATGATGGAGCCAAGGAAAATAAGAAGCAGATGAATATGAAATGTATTTAGGAGGATGAATTATTAAGACTCAGTGATTGACAGGACATGAAAATGAGAGAATGTCAAAAATAATATCCAAATTTTTACTCTGACAACTGGTTGTGTAGCAAAATTGCTTTGTTGGTATTTCTGTACAACCTGTAGGGTCTCTGGTTCAATGCATTAAAAGAGACCATCGCTATCACCTGCCTCAACCTATCACTCATACAATCAAAATCCAAGCTTCACTCTCAGGAACACATAGGTTCATTTTTCACTACCCTTAGTAAAACCACTGTCTGAATGAAAGTTACTTCTATTAACCCATAACAGTCTAAAGCCACATTCAGGCAACCTGCCATAGATATTTCATTGATTTAGGATAACTTTGAGGTCTGAATCCTGGCGCTACCACTATGGAACCTTGGGAAAGTTACCTAAACACCTCATACCTCAGTTTTCTGGATCATATCAACAGATGCATAAAAAGCATTTAACAAGATTCAACATCCATTTATGATTTTAAAAAATAATAACAACAACCCCCAAAAATGGGGATAGAAGGAACATAACCCAATAATATATAAAGCCTATTAGGACAAGACCACAGCTCACTTTATAATCAATATTCAAAAACTGAAAGCTTTTCCTCTAAGGTCAGATATGAGAAAAGAATGTTCACTTTCACAACTATTCACCATAGTAGTACTTGAAGTCCTAGCTAGAGCAAACAGAAAGATAAAGATACAAAGAATTCAGGGCCCTCCTTGGTGGCACAACTATGAAGCTATCTGCAGTCACTACAGCATGATTTCAATCCCCACCCAGGTAGGTGACCCACATGTTGTGGCAGACCTCTCCTGTCCCACCCACTGCTCCCCTCAGCAGTGTATTTCAGTCAATCTGCCTGTTCTTCTACCCACCCTCTCTCTGGTAAGTACTCTCACCTCTCACCCCCTGCACTTCTGGCCTGTACCCCAGTTCTTGTTTGCATAAATAAAAATAAAATAAAGTTTTAAAAATAAATAAAAGGAATTCAAATTGGGAAGGTAAAAGTAAAATTATAACTATCTGCAGATTATATGAATCTATACATAGAAAATCCTAAAGGCTCCAATAAAAATCTATTAGAAACAGGCCCTCCCTGGTGGCACAGTAGGTTAAAGCACAGCACTGAGAATCTAAAGCCACTTCGCATGAGTTCGATTCCCGCCTGCCCTGGAGGCAACCACATGTCGAGGCAGACCTTTCCTGACCCGCCCGCTGCTCCCCTCAGCAGTGTACTTCGACAACCTGCCTGTTCTGCTCCCCACTCTGTCTCTGGTGAAGCCTCTCGCCGCCCCTGAGCCTCTGGCCTGTACCCCAGTTCTGTATACACAAATAAATAAATCTTTAAAAAAAAAACTATTAGAAACAATAAATCAGTACAGTGAAGGAGAAGACTACAAAGTTAATAGATATTCCTATACACAAACACTGAACTAGAAGAGAAAGAAATCAATTCCATTCTCAATTTCTCAAAGAGAATAAAATGCCAAATAATAAATTTAACAAAGGAAGTGGGAGACCTGTTTTCAAACAACATATAAAGAAAAGCCAGGCCCAGATAACTTCACTGATAATACTATCAAATATTTCAAGAAATATTTATGCCTTCACAACTCCTCCCCTAAAATGGAATAAAATAGAATATTTTCCAACTCCTTTGACAAGGTCAGTGTTGCCCAGGTACCAAAGCCAATAACAGACAAATGTATCAAAAAAAAAAAAAAAAAGAATAAGTCAAACCAATATTACTTATGATTACGCATGTAAAAATCTTCTACAAAGTACTAGTAAATTGAATTCAGAAGCATAAAGAAAACTTATACCTAATGATGAGGTAAAATATATCCCATAATTCAAGCCTGTTTGACATCTAAAATTAATTTATATATTACAACACAATCAATGTAATAGAGAACAAAGAACACTATCATAAACAGATGGAGAAGAAACATTTACAAAATTTATTGTGCATCACGATACTCAGCACACTAGAAATATAAAGAAAACTTTCTCCTGATTAATATGTAAAATATACAAATAATTAATATAGCTCAATAGCAAAAAAGGGAAAAAATGAACACAAAACCCAAATAAAAAACAGGCAGAATTTCTAAATAGGTATTTTTTTCCAAAAAAGATATGCAGATGACCAACAGATGCATGGAAAAATGAACATCAGTAATCATCCTACAATAGAGATATGGAAATAACTATTCATTGATAGACAAATTTTAAAGGTAGTATATATATAACACTATGATAATAGAAATAAACTTGACTTTTTGTGGCAATAATCATACAATATATACAAATAAAAAACTGTTAATTTGCATACCTAAAACTAATGTATACATCAATTATACCTCAATTTTAAAAAGGAAATTTTATCAAAGTGATAAAGGAATCTACTTAAAAACAACTTATATTATACTTACTGGTGAAAGGATGAATGTTTCTTCTAATATTTGGACAAGATAAAAAGTCCATATTTGCCACTTTTAGTCACCTTTACACAAGTGATTTGGGCCACAACCACTAAGAAATAAACTGAAATAAAAAGAATCCATATTATATGATCTACAGATAGAAAATTTCTATTTATTGGGCTGTTGGAAAAGTCATAATGCATTTTCTTTGTATCCTTGCCAGCACATACCATTGTTGTGGTTTTTAAAATTGCAGCTATTCCAAAGAGTGTTTTGATTTAAATTTATTTAAGGACTATGATGCATCATGACTTTTCCAACAATCCAATAATTCACTATAAATCTATTAAAACTTATGAATACAGTCAGCAATATTTCAGGATGCATGACTAATATCCAAAAAAAGCTACCTACACACATACACACACACATTTAGAGTAGTAATGAGTAACCCAAACATGAAATTATGAAAGCAATTCAATTTAAAATGGATTCAAAAAAGGAATTTAACAAAAGCATAATATTTACATTTTGAAACCATAAACATTAAAGGGAATTTAATATCTAAATGAAAAGACATTTCAAGTACATAGATATGCTACTGTTAAGGAGATAAAAAAAAAAATCCCTAAATTGACATGCAGACTCAGCACAATCGCTTTCAAAATTCCAGCTAGCTTCTATACAAAAACTGACAACTGATTCTAAAATTCATAAGAAAATGCAATGAACCCAGGATAGCAAAAAAACCTGCAAAATGAAACTGGTACAATCACACACCCCAATTTTAATATTTACTACCAAGCTTAGTAATCAAGACTGGTATTAAGCAGTGACATATAGTTCAGTGGAACAGAATTGAAAGCCCAGAAGTAAGTGCTCACATTTACAGTCAACTGATCTTAGACAAGGACATCAAGACAATTCAATGTGGTAAGGAGGATCTTCCACAAATGGTGCTAGGATAGCATAGAAAAAAATTACATTGTAATCTCACCACATGACATGTAAAAATAGCATAGCCATTTAGGAAATGCTGTCATATTCATAATTTCACTAGTCCTTAAATAAATTTAAATCAAAACATCTTTTGGAATAGCTGCAATTTTAAAAACCACAACAATGGTATGTGTTGGAAAGGATACAGAGAAACTAGGATTCCCATCACTGCTAGTGGAATTGTAAGATAGATTGGGCCCTCCCTGATGGCTCAGCAGGTTAAAGCACAGCACTAAGAAGCTAAAACCACTTCAGCAAGAGTTCGATCCCCACCCTGGAGGTGATCCACATGGTGCAGCAGACCTCTCCTTACCCACCTGCTGCTCCCTCAGCAGTGTACCTCATCAGTCAGCCTGTCTGCTCCCCACCCTGTCTCTGGTGAATCCTCTTACCTCCCCTGCACCTCTGGCCTGTACCCCAGTTCTGTATGCATAAATAAATAAATCTTCCCCAAAAAATAGTCATTTTGAAAGACATTCTGGCAGTTCTTTAAATGGTTAAATAGAGTATATATTCAAGAGATGTAAAAACATGCACACAAAACCTTATACACAGATAGTTAAGGCCTTAGTTTTCACAATAGTAAAAAGAAGGAAAGAACCCTGTGTCTGTATTGATGAATGGGTAAATGAGACATAGAATAGCCATTCAAACGAGTATCATTTGATAAGGGAAAAAATGAGGTATCGATACACACTACAACTTGAATAAACCTTGAATTGAGTGAAAGTCACAAAAGGTTACATATTATATGATTCCATTAATATGAAGTTTCCTAAACAGGTGATTACATAGAGAAATTATATATGTAGACATATAGTACCTAGGCTCTTTCTTTGGGGTGATAAAAAATATTCTAAACTCAAATAGTTACATACTCTAAATATAATTTAAAAATCATTGAGTTGTACACTTTAAATTAGTGAAGTGTATGGTGTTTGGTATATAAGTATAATGGACTGAAAGTTTCATTGCCCTTAAATTCTTAAATTGAGTTCCTATGATGGGGTTTGGAGGTAGAGGCCTTTGGAAGGCAAATAGACTTAGATAGGCCATGAAGTAGGGCCCTGTGATGGAATTAGTATCAGTGTAAGAAAAAAAGACTCCAGAGTATGTAAGGACAGACTGAAAAAGCAATCAGAAAGAGTTATTACCAGGAACCAAGTCTCCAGTTCCCTGAACTTGGCTTTCCAGCCTCAGTAACTGAGATAAATAAATATATATTGTTTGAAACACCCAGGCTATTGGTATTTTATTATAGTAGCTTAAGTTGAAGAAGATAGTAAGTTAACCCAATAAGATTTTGTTTTTTGATCAACAAGAACCATGTCAGTAAAGAGAAAGGAAGAGAAATCATCACATGCAGAGTTTTTAAGAAAGGCCAGAGGAGAGAAATACATGTGACTAGAATGCAATTAGCAAGGAAGACTAATAAGAGAAAAGCACTGAAAATTTGATTGTCCCACAAATTGTTAAGGGACTGATCTCAAAACCTACAAAGTGCTTACACAACTCAACACAAACAAATAAAGAATCCAGGCAAAAAGTGTGTAGAAAAGCTATAAAAGACACATAAACAAAGAGGGAATGCAGAAGGCCAACAGGCACATGAAAAAATGCCCAAAATCCAGGAAAATGCAAATCAAAACTACAGTTAGATACCACCTCACACCAGTAAGAATGGCCCACATTTAAAAAACTAACAACAACTAATACTAGGGAGGGTGAGGAAAAAAGCGGACCCTCTTAAATTACTGGTGGGGGATGCAAGCTAATCCAACCATTATGGAAAGCTGTGTGAAGGACTCCTGAATTACTGAAAATCTCTAGAGCTACCATACAACCCACTCCAAGGAATCTATCCAAAGGATATACAAAAAAATACTTTAAAAGCTAGCACTTCAAAAAGATACTTGCACTCTTATGTAACTAAAATGTGGAAACAACATAGATGCCCAAAAACAGATGACTGGGTCAAGATGATATGTGTGTGTGTGTGTGTGTGTGTGTGTGTATACACAATGGAATACAATGTGGTGTATATATATACATATATGTGTGTGTATATATACACATATTGCATGTATATACATATATGAGTGTATACATATATATGTATATGTATATGTATATGTATTTATATAAATGTGTGTATGTACATATATGTGTATATGTATATGTATTTATATAAATACACATGCATATATACACACATATTTATATAAATATATATATGCACATTTATATAAATACACACACACTGGAATATTACTCAGCAATCAAAAAAGATAAACTTATGCCATTCACAGTTACATGGATGGAGCTGAAAAGAATATTGCTTGGTGATATAAGTTAGAAAGAAAAAGAAAAAATATCAATGGGTTCACTTATAGGAGGAACATAGGGAAACCATACAAGGAATCAGGATGAAAAAAAGACAAAGCTAGCAGTCAAACTATAAATTGGGACCACCCACCAGGGGAGGGAAAGGGATCAAAACAGAAAGGAAGAGCACAAGAATCTATGGGGATGTCCTGGTGGTAATTTTACAGGAACAATACCTGAGGGGAAAGATCAAACATTCTACAAAAATTAACAATGTAAAAAATATAAAGAAAGAAGGGAAAAATATATGAGTGTCAGATTTAGAGGCTCTCAAATGGCAGGCAGCAATGTTTTGTGTGTCAATCAAGGGAGACACATGGATGTTACATTATCTCTGCAACATTTCCTCCCAAATAAACAGAAGTTTCCTTTCCAAGGGAAATTAGCAAGAGTTGTGACCAGGATCAAATTGTCTTTCAGAAGTACAGGACTTAGAAAAACAATTTCCCTATTAACAAGTAGATTCCCACAGTGTTTTATATTTACTTTCTCTTTACACAGTTGCCCACACTCTTCTAATCTATAATTTACCCATATGGGTAAACATTTTATGCCCGTATGCTATGAGCATCATAGGTTTTTATTTGCACTGAAAATGGCAAAAACAAACTGACTAAGGAAAAGAAATTTGCTATCTTCCCATTCTTCTCTATGTCCAATACTCAGCTAAACTACACTGGCTTCATTTTCTTTTACCTCCCCTAAGAAATAGCACCAGTCATAAATATTGTAGCTGTCCCCTGTATTCTGGCTGACATTTCATGCAAAATTCATTTTAGAGAACATCCACCTTTTAGTGATTTATAGTCAAAGCGTTAGGAATTTCAGAAAGCACAAGATTTGAAATACAACCAAACAAAGACCTCACCTTGTCAGTCATTGTGTGTTCTTTTTCCTGTGGGTGGTGGTGCATTGCAGACTTATTGTTCCAAAATTAGAAACAGAACAGAACAAAATCTCTATGTTCTTGTGGAAGGGATTTCATGGTCATTATATGAAAGATAGAAAAGAAAATGCCTGTGTTCAGGCTATCAACCTGAGAGATAAATATTTCATTATGAAGGGAAACACCAGATCTTAGGGGGACCCCAGTTATAACTAGGGATAAGACACAACCACAGCAAATTTAGTGGACATTTCCTAAAAGTAGCTTCAATAGAGAAAGACCAGGTGGGAAGGCAGGGCAGAAAAGTGAAGACAGAGACAAGAAACAAAGTCTAGAACATCTTGTTTCCAGTTTGGATGCTAAACCAAGTCACTTTTGGCTTATCATTTAACCTCCCTGGACCACAGTCCTCGCTTATGAAGATCACATAGCTAATCTATTCTGTGCTGCATGGAATCATTCGTTTAATTTTGGAAAATAAACAGAAAACTAAGTAAGCATCCAAAAATCTGTAGGCAGGGCCTGTGTCACACAGGAGGCTTTGAGCAGTTCTATACAAACTTCAAGGGTAATTTGGGATGTAATTAGAATATCTGTATTTTCACATACTCCTACTCACTTTCTATCTCACCCTTTATAAATGTTCAAAATACGTTGACTTTGAATATACTCTCATAACCTTCTTAACCTTGACTTGACTGCCACTTTAAATATTTAGCCATAGGAAAAAATACTTGAACACCTGCAGTACAGCAAGCACATTTCATTTCCCTACCAGAAAAACAATCAAGCAAATTTAAATAAATCACTTCAAGTATCTCCAGCAATGGCCCAGCTGCCTGATTATTTGTCCCTGACTTGCCATTAGATTTAACTTATCCCTGCCCAGAAGATTTATCTAACAAAAGCACAGTGTGTTGTTGACATTCTTTGGAATAAGAAGACTATCTGAAAAGCTGTAAAAGGAAAGGAGGAAGTGACTTCCCCAACTCACAACTTACCATTCCCCAACTACCTACCACCCCTCCACCTAGCCTCATCCTTTTCATCACATATTCTCTTTCTCCCACACACTTACAGCAGAATGCTGTTCCGCCATGCTTCTCAAAGTGAAGTTCCCAGATTAGCAGCATAAGCATCACCTGGGAACTTGTTAGAAGTGCAAATTCTCAAAATGCAAAAATACTCCTTTCTCATGGACCAGAAGTGTTTATATCATTAAAATTGCCATCCTACCCAAAACAACACATAGATAAAGTACAACCCCTATCAAGGATCCAGCAGTATTCTTCAGAAAGATAGAACAAAAAATACTGAAATTCATATGGAACCGCAAAAGACCCAGAATAGTCAAAATAACCTTGACCAAAATAAAAGAGCAAGAGTGGTGGTATCAAATGCCCAGACTTCAACTATACTGCAAAGCTAGAGTAATCAAAACATACTGAAATATGAAATCGTGGGTCCAAAAATAAACACACACATTTATGGGCAATTAATCCACAATACAAGGAGTCAAGAATATACACTGGAAAAAGGACAAGCTCTTCAATAAATGGTGTTGGGAAAACCAGAGAGCCACATACAAAAGAATGAAACTACATCACCATTTCATACCTGATACAAAAGTTAATTGTTCAATCAATTTTGTTCAATTAATTACTCAAAGTTTATTAAAGACATGGAGATAAAAGCCAAAATCATACACTATTTTAATTACTCAAAGTTTATTAAAGACATGGAGATAAAAGCCAAAATCATACACTGATAAACTAGTGGGAAATTAGGCAAAACATTCCACAACACTGGCTTCAGTGATATCTTTGGGGAATCATCTCGATGGTAAGAGAAGCAAAAGCAAATCTAAATAAATAGTTTTATATCAAGCTAGAAAGTTTCTGTGCAGCAAAAGGAACCCAGTAAAACAAAAAGAGACCCCTTTTGAATGGGAGAAAATATTTGTACATCATATATCTAATGAAGGACTAATATCCAAAATATATAAAAATTCATACAACTCAGCATAAAGATTGCAAACCAACCAATCAAAAATGCACAGAAATAAACAGACAATTCTCTTAAACAGAAATACAAATAACCAACAGGCATAAGAAAACAATGTTCACTTATTATCAGGAAATTACAATCAAAAACACAATAGAAATGTTTCACACCTGTGAGAAGGGCCCAAGTCAAAAAGATCAGAAACAACAAATGTTGGGTAGGATGCAGATAAGGAATCATTGAACACTGTTGGTAGGACTGTAAACTGGCCCAGCACCTATAGACGACAGTATACAGGTTTCTCAAAATATTAAAAATAGATCTACCAGATGACTCAGCAAATCCACATCTAGGTTATCTACCAAAAGAATGCAAAAACACTAATTTAAAGAGATATATACACTCCCATGTTCAGGGTTACCTTATTTACAATAGTCAAGTTATGGGGAAAAAAAACCTAAGTGTCCAATGCCAGAGGAATGATTAGATAAATGTGATGTATATATACACAACACAATACTATTCAACTATAAAAAGGGGGGAAAAGAGATAAACTTGTGCCACTTGCAACAATGTATATGGAACTGAACAGGATTATGGTAGGCAAAGTAAAGAGGAGAAAGGTAAATACTGGAAGGTATCTCTTATAATTGGAATATAGAGAAACAAAACAAAGGATCAAGAAAACCAAACTAATTACCAGCCTTTAATGTCTAACTGAAAAGATGAGGCAATCAGAGCGGAAGTTGGAAGAGTAGGATTATGGAAGGGAGGGGTCCAGTGGAGCCTGGTGGAGGATTATTGGAGTTTTAAAGGAGGGCCTGGTGTAAAGTATGCATCAGTAGAGGTTTGAAACTTTAACCACTGAAACAAACACCAGGGTGTAAACCAACTTTACCTCAATAAACATAATCGGAAAGAAAATTTAAAAAGAAATGCAAACTATCAGAGCTCATTCAAGACTTTCTCAATCTAGAATTCTATGATAGATCTAGAAATCTGCTTCTTTTTCTTTTATGATATTTCCCATGATTCCAATGCACACATACTCCAGGCTGAGAACCTGTAATGTTCAAAGTGAAAACTGCTATAGTGAAAACTGACTAAATCATACCTATCTCTGATCTTCTTTCCAAAGAGTTCACATACTAAGATTACTGTCCCGAGACCATGGGAAAGTCACCTTAGTTTAGAAAATGTTGTTTTCATTTGTGGAGTAGTAATGAACCTCTTCAAAAATATATATAGCTGGGGCTGTTGTTTTGTTTTTTTTTTTCTTCTTCTTCTTCTTCCTGTTTTTTTTAAGTAGACTGGCCCATAGTAAGCAGTGTTATCAGTATCTTATTCAAAAGAAAAGGAGCTGAAATCCTCACATGTCCTCTATTGAAATATCACACACAGTAGAATTTATTTGGGATTTTTTTTTTTTTTTCACTAAAGCATCTTCTGGGCAAGAGGTGGATCTGGCAAGGAAGTGAAAGCCTGTTCCATTCACAGGCGTCACCTTGTGGGCATTGCAGAGAGGAAAGTGTCCTTGGAGGGGCCTACCGCACGTGGAATAAAGGACATCTGGGAGCCCAGCTGCAACTTGTGAGACCTCCCTTCGCAGAAAAATGGCCGAAGCTAGGAGGGTAATCCAGGTTGGCTGCAAGCCTAGGGGTTTTGGGAGTTCTAATATAACGCTGCTTTATTGCTCTCCTAAAGAAAAAAAAATTAAGTAACATATTTTCAGTGTATACAGATGTCAAAATAAAAGGCTGTATACCTGAAATTTAAAAAACACAAAATAAGCTCTTAGATTATGAGAACTAAATGGAGGTCATTAGAAGGGAAGGGGTGAGTGGACAAATCAGGCAAAGGGAGTCAATTGCATGGTGGTGGACCGAAACTAGACTTTTAGTGGAGATCATAATGTGGCATATGCAGATGCTGAATTATAAAAAAATTAAAATTTAAAATGAAAGTCCTGCCATCTTAATACTGACATTTTAAACAATAAAGTTAGTTCTGGCTTTGAGATTAGACAGTTTCACTCATATCTTACAATGAATATTTATGCTTGTATTATTTTCTCTTTTCTATTATCAGCTTTTCAGAGTGATACCTTTTGTGTACATTTAGCAAGATTTAATCTTCCAGATAGGATGAGAAAAGCTTTGTAACATCTCTTTGCTCATTAAAAAAATAACAAATGACTTCTAAACAAACAAACAATAAATAAACACCATGTTTTAAAACAAACTCTGATAAATTTATCACATCCTAGTGCTTGGACTTCAGAAGCAAGAACTATCAAAGACACATATCTCTGGTCTGGCTCTGGCATACATGACACAATCCTGATTTTCTGTCAGTGTCTGTCCTGTAAAAACTGCCA
The DNA here is from genome assembly GCF_000260355.1 of Condylura cristata. NCBI lineage: Eukaryota > Metazoa > Chordata > Mammalia > Eulipotyphla > Talpidae > Condylura > Condylura cristata. The sequence continues at coordinate 40,033,561 of NW_004567107.1, read as the reverse complement.
GAGTGGGCTGACCACTTTGTTCTTGACTTTTTAGGATGCTGTGATCCCCCCAGGGTGCCCCGATGTGGGTATTAACCCAGGACCTCCAGGACCCTGTGACCCTTAAACTGTGGCCTCCATCTTTCACTTTCGTCTTTGGTCCCATGGCCGACTCCAGCTGCTGCCCAGACCTCTCCTTTTCAGTGACGCATCCGTGCTATAAACTCTGTTTTACAGTACCACTCAGATGCTACTTGAGTCATGTGAACGAAGGCAGAACATTCTTGAGTGAAACAGCACTGTTTTATAGGAAACTCTGGTGCAGCTCTCACTTACAAAGGTGAAGAAGGGATTTCTACTGCCAGATGCAGCCCAATAATGGAGGAAGTCTTTCTGTGTGCACCGCAGCTAGCTTCCATCAAGGATAGCCATGTCAAATATGAGGGTGTCATATCATAGTATCAATTTAATTTTCTGTGCTGTAAAAAATCCATGTTCCCTCCCCCAAATTCACAGGTTAGAATTGTTATCTTCATGGAATGAGAATTTCTCACTAGTCAAGGGGGAAACAAAATCTTTTCCTGAAAGTTCAACTACATTTTAACCAGTTCAAATATTAGAGTTGTAAAAACTCATTATCGGGAGAGAGACTGACACCCCGCATGGAAAGAGAATTCCAAAATATACCAGAAGGAAACCTAAGAAACAACCTGTGACCCCAGTGTGTGTCTCAAACAACAGTGAATGAAAGGCAGACCTCAAAAGAGGAAAGTGGGTATGAATTCCAGCTCTAGACTTACATGGGTCAATGCTTGTCTCTCTCCTAGCTTCCATTCCTTTATTTCTGAAAAAGGGAGGACAGTACTGAACAGCATTATTGAGGGGGAGAGTAGATTACCCATGACTATCATCCATTATCCTTGTTAGGTATTGAATATTATACAGTAATATAAAATATCGTGGTATCCCCGGTAGCCTAAGGGTTTATTCTCAGCTGTATCACATTATGGCCCAAGTTCGATCCCCAGCCAGGGAGGTGATCCAGCAGCAGACCTTTCCTGCTTCGCCTGCTGCTCCCCTCAGCAGTGTATTTCATTGGCTCTGCCTGCTCTGCTCTCCACTCCAGTGAATTCTCTCACCTTCCACATTCCTGGTCTGTACCCCAGATCTTCTACATAAAAATAAGTTAAAAATTGGTTTTAAAAAGAATAATAAAAAATATTAAAATGGCAGTGAAATAAATGTTTGTATTCCCAGCATACGAACAGGAATATTAACAGTGCCTTGAAATGCCCTTAGTTCCTTTTCCATCTTCCACCAAGAAAACCATTAGCTGTTCTTGTTATCTCCTGATGTCTACTGCTTTAGCCAGATTAACGGGTTGGCACTTCAAAGACAGGCACCTGTTTTATTCATTAGCTCAGCAGATGTCATAGAAGATACTTCAAAGGTAGTTCTCACTTCAATTGTGAGCTCTTCTCTTCCTAGACTCCTCATTCTAGTGTTTTCCTAACCTTTTAGATGTGCCTCATTTTGAGCAATATGGTCAAAATGACCCTTTGTTTCTGACCAATGGCTTCTGGGCTCTTCCCAGTAAACCTATTCCCAGGTCTGACTTCCAACTTCCATTCCCAACCTGCCCCGGTTTCTAGCTCCACCCCAAGCTGAATCAATCCCCTTCTGTCTGGGTCTCAGTATGATGTTTACCAGAGTTGGGTGAGCATCATCACCTTCATGCTGAGCAGACAAAGGACAATAGGGTATGTTGTGGGAGGAGGGAAACTTTGGAGACAGGAACGATTATGAGCCAGGGATATAGGAGGCAAAACTGGTACTGTGACAACAGTGAAAAACTAACCTGACTCCAACACTAAATAGACAACATGTTTTAGTGGAAACCTCCCGTTTCAAACTTAAATACCATGTTTGATAAAAATTTGCAAAGCTATGCACAGGTGTGCTGAGTTTTCAGGACACTGTGGGGAGGTGTCTTAAGCACAACAAAAATGACTGTTTCTTTTCTTTCCACACTCACTTGCCACATCTCTCCCCTCTCTCCATCAATCTCCCATAAGCCAACAACTCACTCAGATATCCTTGGAGCCATTTATATGGTGCCAAGTCCACACAGCCAAATGAAACCATCTGGTCCACAGTAATGAGAGAGGCCTGTTCTCAGCACCCTAGGACACGCCAAAGGAAGGAGGAGACCTGGCTTGTGCCCAGGAGATGTTTGCACCATATCAGAGATGTATGAAAAGACTAATTAAATATGAGTGAGAGCACAAATTATGGAGCTAACACTTTACATGAGACCAATTACAGTTGTGTAACTATTAAACTCTATGACAATTATTCTCAAACAATAGTGTTAATATCACCTGCAAACTTGCTAGAAATGTAAATCTTCAGCCTACTCCCAAACCTACTAAATCAGAAATTTAGGGGCGCCCAATCTTTGGTTCATAAGCCCAGTGGGTGATTCTGATAACTATTAAAATTTGGAATCTGCTGTTCCACCACAGGATTTCTCAAACTTGGCACTACTGAAAATTTGTGTCAGATAATAACTGTTGTGGGTGCTTTCTTGTGCATAGTAAGATGACTGGCAGCATCACTGGCCAATCCTCACAAATTGCCAATAACAGGCCCCCCTGTAACCCATCATAACAATAAAAAGTGTCTCCAGACATTGTAAAATGTCCCCAAAGGGAAAAACTGCCTCCACTTGAGAACCACTGCTTTGTGATAAACTGTTCCCAAGTGAGATTGAAATTATTATGGTCAATGTAGTTATAAAGTACCAATAATAGTGCACAACCCAACAGCCATGCTTTTCTATAATACTCAAGGGACATTTTAAAAAATTGCCAAGACTCTCAGCGGACATCAGATCAATCCAAGATCCTAGAAAACCTCTAGTCCTGGTTATCCTTAGACTGTGAGGTTATAGGTGACTATTATTTTATTCTTTGTAAGTTTTTGATTTTTGCTTTCAAACTATGCATTATAATCGGAGCAGAACAACGGAATAAAAAGAAATAAACATTGAGGGTTTTTTTTTTTCACCCAAATGCTTTCTGTGTGTTTTCACTCCAAAACTACTCTCATCTGGCATCAAAACAAATACCTAACATTTGTGTGTAATACTTTTTAAATTACCTACTGTTTTCACGTATATCATCTTACATAAGTATCATCTTACATAAGTATCATCTTACATAAGTATAAGAGATCTTGGAGCCCCAACTTCTCCCTTATTATTCAACTTCAGATCTTTAAATTTTAAGTCAAATGATCACCCCAATCATTTTCTATACCTAAAATGGAACAATTTTCTCCACTCTAACAACCTAAAAGCTTTGCTGTTCTGGTTTGCTGTTCTTGGATGCCTATTCTCTAGGACAGACCTACAGCCTTTGCTAAATAATGCATGGTATTCAAACAAACAGCACTGATATCCCTGGGAAGTAGTGAGACATGTAAAATCTCAGACACCTCAGGCCTAGTCAGTTGGAATCACATCTTAGCCAGCTCTCCCTCCATGCATGCACATTAAAGTCTGACAATCACTGACTTCAACCACTAGGTTGCCAATCAGCTAGAGGCTAGAATCAATACCTTATTTATCTTTCTCATCACCAATCCACATCACCATCTGGTATTTACTCACTGTATCAGTTCTTCATAGTTGCTATAGCTAATTAGGGACCTTAAGAGGAAAAAAAAAAAAAAAAAAACCTTGTTATTTTGCAGGTTCTCTAAAATGGGTTTTCCTGGGCTAATACCAAGGTGTCCTCAGGGCTACCCTTCTTCTGGAGGCTGTAAGCAATAATCCATTTCCTTTCCTTGTTTGCTTCTAAAAGTCCCTGCAGTTGTTGACTTGTGACTCCTTTCTCCAAAGCCCTGCATTGATGACCACAAACAAAGTAACATATTCACAAGTGCTAGGGACATGGATTTTTTTTTTGGAGGGGTGGGGAATTTTTCTACCTAGGACAATCAATAAAAGTTTGCTGAATTGAAATCAAATGGGCTAAATTGATTTGTAGTGGCTTGTTTCTCTGCAGACTCCTAATTTCTGGGAAACACCATTTTCTTCTAGGCACTTGGTGTGTCTCACACTGTAGTCTACATCCCTGTCTCCTTTTATACTTTCCTGTATGGAACATAATGCCCAGAGCTTGCCCTCTTTTCCTACCTATCACTCACACCTTCCTGCTCTATCTTGCACCCAGAATGTCAGCATCAGCACTAATTTCCTCCCACTCCCATCTCACCTGACCAGAATGGAGCACTACCCACTGCCTGTATTCCCTTCTTTCCACTGTCTCCCCCATGATGCCTATACCAGAAGCCACCTGCTGGTTACCCCCCTACCCCCCACCCCGGGTCACCTGCCACCCTGCACTTTATCAAATCTCCCTGAATAATTACTTCTTCAAAAAGCCTTTTAATGTTATCTTCCCAGTAAGACTTATTTTTTCCTCTGCTTACTCTCCACTAGCGCGCACATGAAAAAATATAAGAGAAACCACAGAGAAATATACTAGTTTATGTTTACAAAGCACATGTTGAAGAAATTCTCAAGAATGTATCAGCTGGACTTCATTAATGCCTCTGCATAATGGCAAGTGGATTAAGAGGCTAGGAAAATCATTAACCTCTGATTGAGAACACAAGTCAGAAAATTGTTCCATGCAATGATAGCCAAAGCTCATTTTCAGTTTTAACTTCTTAATGTCTTTTCTCTATGAATCAGTTCATCTGATTATTTTGATAACCACATAGTTCTCAGAGCAGTGAAGCACAGAAAAGGCTAGAAGGTTGACTAGGAAATGTTAAGCATGCCATATTCTGGGCAATACCAAGCATGATGAAAGGGCACAGAAACTTAAAAATGAAGTGGTAGGATTCAGAAGGCAGTATTTCTGCACCTACAACAGAGGGCTGAAAGGAATTCCCATGGTAACTCAGAGAAACAACTGAGGAAAGAGTGAAAATGCCCCGAAACTTCTATTTGCCATGACATTACAATTCTAATAATGACAATATCACCCCAAAAAAAGGTCATGTACTGATCATTATGGTCTCACTGAATTATTCAAAATTCACCAGGAAGCAGAAAAAAATATATAAGAATGTGTCTGAGCCAGACACATTCTACCTTATTTACAGAATCCTAATTTAGTTGGGGTGGCAACTGACCCAACTGAAATGATCTCAGTCAAATCTGAAGCTGAGAATGGCCATGGGACAGCTCTAGACATTGCCCCAAAAGAGAAACCAGCTGAGGACACTCCCTGGTGGGGCAGCCCGTGAAAGCACAGCACTAAGAAGCTAAAACCACTTGAGCATAAATTTGATCGCCGCCCCAGGAGGTGATCCACATGGCGTGGCAGACCTCTCCTGACCCGCCTGCTGCTCCCCTCAGCAGTGCATTTCATCGGTTGGCCCATTCTGTTCCCCACTCTGTCTCTGGTGAATCCTCTCACTGCCCCTGCACCTCTGGCCTGTACCCCAGTTCTGTATAATTCTTTAAATATTTTTTTTAAATAAATCTTTTAAAAAAGAGAGAGAGAGAGAGAGAAACCAGCTGAGAATTTCTGGGAAAGTTTTGCTTTCCTTACAGAGATACTGATATTCTTGTCTTTTTCAACCTAAACCTACATGCAATACAAATGTAAGGCTGGGCCTGCAGCAGCTCTATTATGCACATGATGGAACCAACTAGAAAACTGCAGACCTCTGTACGAAATCCTTGAACCTTGGTCAATCAATACCAATAACTGTATACCTCTAGGCTTTTTGCAGAATGAGAAATAGTTTTAGGATATAGCATGGCCATTCATTGAGCTTCCTCTTCCTTACGGGATTCTTTATTAATGCAGAGCCTCAAAGAGAAGCAACTAGCTTGGGCAAAAATAAGTTTTTGAGTTCTTCCCAGCTTCTCAAAGTCCACTTCTTTCATGATAGCATCTCTTTCTTGGCTCACTTCTCAGAATGCTCCAAGATTTCACTGCAGTCTTGAAAGGCACTGTTCTGTATCACAGGAGATTCTTCATTCCTTACGTGATTGATTAATTTCTGGCATTTCACACTACTTTCAAGCTGCATGAAATTATTTTACTTATTATTTCACTCCCAAAACAAATCTTTAGAGCAGTGATCTTCAAAGTGTGGTGCCTGGTCTAACAACATCAGCACCACCTGTACAAATGCAAATTCTTGGGAAGTGAAGGGTAGCTCTCAGGGTGGGTACATCAATTTACTTTAATAAATTCTCCTGGAGATTCACATGTGTACTACAATTTGAGAACCACATGCACAACGTAGAGTATTATGCAAATTTTCAGATTTAAAAAAAAATAAAGCTTTTATGGATTATGTTGACTCATCAAAGACTTCACAGTAATGTGGTAAGTCTAGTCACCTCTTAACCATTCAAAGTACATTCCAGCCAGACATACCTGCTAAATGTCCCATTCTGGAAAGACTTGTCATTTCTGAAGGAAAAAAATATCTTACAAACTAAGTCCCTTGAGAGTATTGTTATCCGATAATATTTCTTTTCTATCTCAATAAAGTGAACATTTAAAAGAAGTACAACTTAAATTATAATAAAATATCACCTCAGACCCATTAGGATGCCTGATAACCAAAACAAAACACAAAAAAAAGGAGAGAGAAAAAGGAAAGAAAGAATAAGTGTTACAGAGGATGAAATTGGAGTGTTTTGTACCACATTATAGTAGTTTCTCAAAAAATTAAAAAATAGCATTGTATATCTAAAAGAAGTATAACACAGACCTGAATAGAGATCAGCAACAACGTTCATGCCAGCAGTATTCCATCCTAGTCAAAATGAAAAACAGAAACACAACCTACACTCCATTGACAAAGACAGGATAGACATAACGTAACATCCATTGATCTATAAAGATACAGACATAGACATAAATGTGGAATGTTGCTTAGCCTTGAAAAGGAAAGAGTCTGAAACAACATGGATGAAACTTAAGGATAAGTATAATAAGCTAAGTATAATAAGCAACTCACAAAAGGACAAATGATTACAGCTGATTGTATTGCTTCTTAAGGTACCTACAGTAATTAAGTCATATGACGTAAATAGGCTGGTAGTTGTCAAGGGATGGGGAAAGAGGGAAATGGAGAGGTACTGCTTAAGTACCTCCTGTTTAAGTATTTTTAAGTCCCCAAAAGTGCAGGGTGTAATAAAAGGATGGTTTCTTAAAAATTAGTGTCATAAATCAAGTTGGGAAACAGAAATGTGAGAGTCAGCAAGGTTGTAATTCTTTGGTTTGGCAAACAGCATTTCCAGCAAAGGAAAAAGATAGAACCATCGATTCACCAACAAATATCTCTTTCCCCCATGTTGCTAAATTTACAAGCCAATGAGGGAGTATCTACTTCTAAATGAATCTGTTTGGGGTATCAATATGTCCTTCAGAAGTGCTATTAGCCCTTGTTGAGGGAAAACAGAGATGGTATGTGTCAAATGTCAATTACCAAAGTTATCACTCTTTTTGACAAGGAAGAGCCTTAACACTAATTTTTCCTACATTATGGGAAAGTATTTTTTCATACATACTGAAAAGTTATAAAAATAATACAGAGTACTTCCATATTCCCTTTGCTCAGTCATTAACTTTAACCATACTGTGATTTTTGCATCCTCATTCTTCTACCTATATTTTTCTACCCTATTTGAAAATTTCTCTTTTCCCTTTAATACTTCAAAATATATGCCTTAAGAATAAGAAAATGCTCTTTCTTACAGAGCTACAACAATAATCCAATTCAGGAAATTTAGCACATAACAAGATTATCTAATCTACAGTGATAACCCAAGTGTGTCGATTACACCAATAATACCTCTAAAGCATTGCCTTTTCCAGTAAAAATGCAGTCAAGGACTATGAATAATATCTTGTCTTGTTAATCACTTTAATTCTAAAAGAGTTCCTTAGTCTTTTAGTAAAGGTCAGTTACACAGAATATTCTTCAGTGAGAGTTTGAATACGGTTTCTTTGTCATTAGATTTGGCTACAAATGCACAGCTAAAATATTACCATAGTCTTTTTTTTTAAGATTTTATTTATTTATGCATATAAGAACTGGGGCACAGGCCAGAGGCATGGGGGATGAGAGGATTCATCAGAGTCAGGGTGGAGAGCAGAAGAGGCCAACTGATCAAAATCACTGTTGAGAGGAGCAATGAGTGAGACAGGAGAGGTCTGCCTCATCATGTGGGCCACTTCCCTGGCCAGGGATCGAACTCCTGGGGATCAAATTCATGTTTCAGTGGCTGCAGAAAGCCTCCCAGTGCTGCCCTCCAACCCCACCAGGGAGGCCCACTATTACCATAGTCTTGTGTCCTCTAAGTATCAGATCTAAAGGCACAAAGTCCCCAATTTTTATTACTAGATTAAGGTGTTTTCCAGCTTCTCTGCTGCACATTTACTATGTTCCTCCACTGCACCTTATCCCCCCCCCAAAAAAAAAATTATTAAGATGTAAGGATATAGCAAAGTAGAAACTCTGATATAGCATTGGGGAAACTGTAATCTGGTACAGCCATTCTAAAAGACAACAGTACTTTCTATGACTCCAAAATCCTCTCTGGGTCTGAGTGTAATACAACTCAACTTATAAATTCCTGTTTGCTTCTGGTAAGCAAAGTATTAGAACCAATATAATCAGAATTACTTCCTTAGTGCCAAATACAGTGCATCCACACTGTACAATATATTGCAGAAGTAAAAAATGTTGACCTAACTAGCTATCACCATAAGATCTTAAAAATAACGTTAACAAAAACAAAAGCATGCTCAAATATTAAGTACATACATCTTTAAAAATTAGTTATCAACATGGTTTTTGAAAACTTATAGGGAGAGGGGACCAAGAATGGAAGTTGGGGATTACGAGGGAAAAGTAATAAAATTTTAAAAAGGGCGTATTACATGGGCCAATGGCTCAATGACAATAATACATTATGAACTGAGAAGTTTGCACCTTTGGTAAAAAATTACATCATACATGTTAAAGCCCTTTGAAGGATATAAAACTTTACAGTTAGTAGTTTATTATTTCCTTCATTTGAAGAGCAGTGAAATGAACTGAAATAAATTTGACTTTTTTTTTTGGATTGTCAGTGAATTCTGAAAAATGGTGATTTACACATTAGCAAAGTATCACACATTTGAAGTTTATCTGTATTTTATGTGTTTTTGAATATCTCTAGTGCTCTCTCATTACCACAGATTTTTTTCTTTCCTCTTGTTAATATTCTATTCCATGCTGACCAGATTAAGGGGTGGGTCAGATAGGAGTTGCCTGGGTACTAGTATTTAAGAGGTGCTAAAAATATCACTAGAATTATGGCAAGATGGAAAAAACTATTTTTCCTAGCACTCCTGTTGTAGAGAGCACTTTGCAAGGTTAGAACAAATCCTGTTATAAATTGTGTGGGGTGGGGCTGTGTGTGGTCACTCTCCCAGGAAAATATGTGAATAATAAGAGCAGTTGTTAACTCAAGGCCACAAGACCACAATACAGGGTAGTATACAACTCAAGCAGATGTCACTTACATATGACCTGCAAGACTGTCAGTGGTGACCTTATTTAAACTACTTTCTTAAAAGGGTTACCTAACTATCAGAGTGAACAAATATCCCATTTAACCAGAATGCAAGGCTTTTGTTTTGCATGTTGAATAAGTATGTTTGGGGATGGAGTTGATTGAGACTACAGAGGATAAACTAAGCACTACTGCTAGTATTTATTTTTCCTACAAGCTTCCCCCATTCCAACATAGGATATATATTTAAAAACTACCCATGACCTAAAATAATAATAATAATAATAATAATGAACTATATACCAGAGACATTTTACAGGGGGTGGAGTGGGGAATGGGATCAAAAATGGGTGGGGAAGTGCATGGAACTATGGTGATGACACATGGGTGCTTTGGTGATGGGAACCCCATGGGGATTACAACTGAGATGGAAAAAGGCACAAAATGATATACTCTATAATAATAATAATAATAAAACTACCCATGACCAAGGGTTTAGACTGTCTGGAGAAGCTATCAACTCCTATCAGGCTTTGCTTCCAAGTGAGGGAGAACAAATTTATAAAGCATTTTAGAATGTTGAAGATGAATGTAGACTATTACTCTCAGTGTGTGTATGGTCTTCCACCTAGCCACCCTTCCTTGTATGGAGGGAAGCACAGTGGGTGACAAATGGCAGATAGCAGTTTAGGGCTTTTCTCTGAGCTCCATTTGTTAATGGAGCAAAACTAGCAATGGTCAGAATGGGAATCTTGAACACGCTCTATAAAAATGAATGTTTGAGAAGTAGGACAGATTCTTTTTTTATCCTAATGTGTAGGAAAAGAAGATAAACTATTACTAATTCCTAAAGCATTCTATGAATTGTTTGTGTAGCATGTGTCTCCAAGACATATGGCAACTATAATTCTTTAACCTCCATTCATAACAGCTCATTAAAGGCAACTTAATGCAAGGTGTAGAGTCAGCATCCATTTTAAAAAGTATTTCCTGACTGCTGAATAGTGAATTAGGATTTGAATCTCATTTTCATAGCTCAATTAACAGTTTGCCTTAAATATACCAATGTTTTTTGCTCAGTTCACATATTAAGCTGTTCACATATTAACCTGTGGCCTACAGTAAGCAATTCACAATATGCTCACTGATGTCAGAAAAACCTAGAAGATGTAACAAGAGAAACAGGTACTGAATACACCTTTGGTGACCCTATAGACTTAGAATCTATAGCATTCAGGAGCACAGGGCCCTTTCCAGCCTACTTTTCCAGCATCTCCTCAGGAAAGCTCCTGCCCATGGCTTCAAAGGTACCTGACAGATTTTGAATTTGAACTTCTTTTTAAAAATTTATTTATATGTGCATAGAACTGAGGTACAGGCCAGAGGTACAGGGGTGAGAGGATTTACCAGAGATAGCATAAGCAGCAGAACAGGCAGATGTACCCACCCTCTGAGAGGAGCAGTGGATGGGTCAGGAGAGGTCTACTACACCATCTGGGTCATCTCCCTGCCCAGTGATCAAAATGCTACAATTGCTGCGGTAGCTTCATAGTGCTATGCTTTAACCCATTGCATCACCTTTAAATAAAACTTTTAATAAATATTACTTTTCTTGCTTATAATTAATTCTTGTTTTTATAAGATGTCAACACCGGAGCATGAAGTAAACATTTTATAATTATTTCCTTATTCATCCCCACAACAGTCTTCTGCAGTAGGTAGGCATAGATATGACTAATTTTCAGAGCTGGCATATCCTAAGTATTTTCCCTAAGGTCACCTAAGTAGCAAGAGCCAGGTGGTACCCATCCCAGCTCTTCCCAGACAGAACTGGATAGTTGCTCGGTTTTTATCTTTTTTAAACTGCCTCTGACGTTTGTCCCTAATTTCCATTAGTATCTTTTCTAGGCCCTGGGTAGGGTCAATTGCCAGGACTGATGGCGCAGCTTTGTATTTGACTATTTATTTCCTGACTATGAAACGAAGCCTCCTTTAAGAGGATTCCTTCCGTAGTATGCTCCAGCCAACAGAGCCAGCCAGCAGGGAAGACAGCTATTTCCGAGGACCTGTGGCCAAATGCCTGGATGACGTGCGGCAGTGCTGCGCATGCTCACCCTGCGAGACGAGAGGCATCCCCATAATTTTCATGCTCCTCTTGAAATATAGATGCTAAAGCACCAGAATTATACATCTGTTCCCTTGACTTTTTAACCAAAGAGTGCTAGTTTATTGCCGAGCTTAAGGATAAAAGAAGCAAGAAATGAAAGTTGGGTTGGGTTTGTTGTGTGTGTGTGTGTGTGCGTGTGTGTGTGTGTGTGTGTGTGTATTCAAGTTTCCTCCCCACTAAGTACAATCAGATGTTGGACTCTCAACGTCCGAAACTAGGTGGATGTTCACTTTACTTTACTTCTCAGTTTGTCAGCTCGTTCTCTGAGGTAACACACACACACACACACACACACACACACAAAAAAAAAAAAAAAAAAAAAAAGGACCTTCTACAAATAGTTTCAGTTAAATGCATCAAACAGTTCCAACGTTGTGGTGCCAGAAAAAATAAAATAAAACTGGAATGATATTGAAACTGATTTATGAGGCTTTGTAGGGAAACAACTGTCCTTTCATCTCTGGATACACAGTTTATCTTTGACCCTGGAGTACTCGTTGGAATTCTAGGCAAAGGGCACCTTTTCAGAAATAATCTATTCAAGACTTGAGGGGCTTCATCATGAACCAGAGATCAAACGTCTTTTATGTTCCTTCTGGTCCAGGATTAAAACAGCAGACCTATTATATTTTAATGCACAAATAAAGAATCAATCAGGGGAATCTGCTGCTTCAGCAACACTTTCATCCAAAAGAACAAATTATTTGTGATATAAAACCCAATGAATGTCTATTGAGTATCTCAAAAAGAAGTGGGAGGACTGTTTCCAAAAATGGTAAGATAAATGAATGGGATGGAGGTTTGGACATATCTTTTTATAGGAACAATAAAAATGTCAAAATGCTCATGTTCACCTCTGACTCCACGGAATGTGTATTCTTTTAGAATGCACTGCATACATTTTTCTAAACCTTTCCCACCATGGAGAGACTAGGGACTGGTACCCCTTGATGGCACCAAATGAAGGTCTACCCGACTCAGGACTCTTTCTGATTTTCAGTGGTCTTGCCTCTGCTTCTGGGTCAAGGTTGACTAGTGTGGGTATGATTTTCCCAAGTCAGACTGATCAGAGTTCTTTCCCAGGGCTTTTCAGTGGAATGACAGCAGGAGTTCTGTATTGTCAGGGGTAGAGACTATGGAATAAGATGTTTGGAGAAGGGGCATGGTAAGCAATGAAGAATAATGGTGGAGAGATGCAAGAAGGAACCATTACAGTGCTAGACAAAAGAGAATCGTGTGCACCGAGATAAAGTTGCTACTGAAGCTCAGATGTTTCCTTGCTTTTTCTGAAATTTTATTTATAATTCCTTCAATTATACAAGGAAATTTTACATTCCCAAAACTCTCTATTTCTCCTTACACAAAGTGCTTAATGATTGGATGTCTGCCATTTGCAAACCAAAGTAGTTTAGCTCATCACTCAGACCTATAAGCAGGTTGCTGCACAGAAATTCTTCTTGCAGGCCCATTTCATTCTATGAAGGTGTGGATGTTTCTGCAAACCTGAACTTCCAATGTACACACACGACCGCAGTGAGTAAAGTTGCCCTAAATCTGCAGAGTACACCATCAAAATGATTCAAGATAGATTGAATTTTGAGAACAAGCATGAATGATCATGAATATGCCTTCTTCTTACCGCTGACCCCACCTTCATTTCAGTGACTTTTACCCTGTATTATTAACGACATATATCTAAAGATCGCAGCAGGAGTCTGCAAAAAAGGTACATTTGCTTTTGTAAATAATGCTGCAACAAACATCATATGCATTCCTCCCTGCATTAATGTGTATGCTTCTATCCAAATACCATAGTATCTACTCTATCATGTACATGGTAAATAACATTTATTGATTTGATGACATTTCTCTGATATATTGAGCTAATGTTAGGTACAAAACAAATAGCCAATAGCTGTGTTAAGTGATGATATATTTTCATTCTGATGTCAGTCTGCATTTAGTGAGGTGTTACTATACTATATGATTTCATTTATATACTGAAATTTGTCATAAGAATAAAAATAGTTTTGAATATGTTGAATGTTAACCATTATACTACTTATACAAGATTTAGTTTTCTCACACTATCCCTAATAGACAGTACCATCATTTCTTTGAAAAGTACCTTGTAGTTTTTCATCAGAACACATTCAACAAGATTCAGGAATGTGCTTCTCACTCACTCCCCAATTCCCTATCCTCTCATTTACTTATTTCAAAGTTTAACTCACAAAATGTAGTCCTTCACAAAAGCTCACTAATTGTGTAGTATTGGCAAATATTCAGGTTGTAGAAATCTCATATCCTTCTACAAGAACAGAAAACAATGCACCACAACACACAGACAATGTAAGCAAAAACACTCATCAAACAAGGGATGGTGAATGGAGGGCTCAGTCAGGGGAGAGGAGGATGAGTAGAACAGACTTGAGTGGGAAGAACAATTTCAATGAGCTACCTAATAGCTTATTTATCTGGGGAATTTAAAGAAGCCCACAGGGTTAATGCAAAGGTGGAGGCTGGCCCTCCAATGGAGAGGTTAATGACAGGAAACTCTCTATGCCACTTATCCTAGTTGATTGTTCCAGGAAGCCAACTGGGATAGGGCTCTGCTCTGTTCAGAATCTGCTTTTCTGCTTACCTCTGTGCAGCACTGCAATCCTGACATCCCTGTTGGAAAGGCTGCCATCTCTGGTCCTGGCAAGTGGCAGCAACAGTACAACACTGACAGAAAACTAAATTCTTGTGGGCAATTCTTATTTCAAACCAAGTAGATAACTGGGAGCCCAAAGTCTATGTGAATTCCATTCTGTGAAGATACAAAGGAAAAGACTGATGCTGCTTCCATTAAAAAAAAAATTCTGATATGAATAGAATGTTACAAGATTTCCAGGTCTTTGCCATAGTTGTAATTCTCCATTGACTATGTCCAGATGACCAGGGACCTCCACTAAGGTATTATACCCATAACAAATGCTATCTTGAAAAATATAAAATGTGGTAAAAGACTTTCATGTATCCCTCCTGGAAATACATACTTTGTATTAACACTAGAGAAATTAGCCAGGAAAAAAGGGGGTGAGTTTAATTTCCCCCAAAATCATAGTCTTAGTAGGGTAATCATCTGCCAATACCTCTATACAACTGACTAATTCCTCTTCTTGGAGAGACTGCTCAGCTTTTCTATGTTAACTACAAGAAATGAAACAAATCATTGAGGCAGCTTAATGTAGATCTATTACTCTACCTCCCAAAGAACTATAAGATGCATAATTCTGTAATTCACAAATCATAAGACATGGATGATTCTATCAAGATAACCCTTCTTGAGCAGAGAAGGAGAAAAATAGCAAGATGCTGGGATCATGAAAAACAAAGGAAAAGAGACTCAACCTCAATCATGAGATTTTTCTTTAACCCCTCTAAAGCAGGTATCTCTGTCTCCAGTATGGCAGCTCCTGATGACTTCTCGCAGCTTCACACATGTTCTGATTGCCATTTCTCCTGGAGAAAAGTCAGCAATCAGCATATGATTGGTGAAGTTGGTTGATAGTTCCTTATATTCAAAAGGTAAGATATCAGTGGCAGTCAGTAGCCAGCCTGAGTCTGTAGCATAGAGGAGAAATGCAATGGTGTTTTCTCTCGTCAGGGCTACTTCAGAGTGAGGATGCTTCAGATGACCTTCTCCTCTAACACCTATGAATGGAGCATGTTTCCAGGAAGGTTTCACAATAAGCTGAAAAGTTTCATGGTCTAAGAGGAGGAATTGGGATGCTGACCGGGTTGGTTAGCAAGCTTGGCCTTATGGACACAGAGTCAGTTAGCAGGGTTACAGTAAAAAGCTCTGTGCCTTCACATGGGCATGAAGCTTGGAACTATGTCTCCTAATGACCATTCTTCCAGCCACGCTTGCCTCTCCCGACATGACACATGTCTTTCCACCAAGACTCAACAAAATCATTTGTCATATTGGAAGTGCTTTATGTATAATCAAAAACCTGATTCACTTTACACCACTTACCCTTTAACCCTGTCCCCCATCCTGTCATCTACAAAAGGTAGAAAGAAAGCAGACTACAGTGCATAAGGGCATGGATTTTAGACTTGGAGAGAACCAATAACCTTGAGCAAATATTTAACTACCCAAGCCTCACTCTCCTCACTTGTAGCTTTAATTCTTGTTATAACTTTTAAATGAAGCTTAGCATATCATAAGCAGCAAATAACATTAGCTGGCATATGGCCAGTGTGCTCACATGCGTGCGTGTCTACACGTCTGCTCTCATATACAGCAGAGTGACATGGAAAGTTCACTGGAAATCAAGAGACCTACAACCTGTAATAGTTCACATCCCCTTTGTCATCCGCAATGTCCTCATCTGCACAATGAAAAAAAAAAAAAGTTCTAAATCACCTCTAAGAGCCTATCCAGGATGTGGGGTCCAACAGTATACATCAACATTAATGCAGTCCTAAGTGGATTGGAATGGAATATGTCCCAAGATCTAGCACTAAGTGAAAAAAATGAGGTACAGAAGTGTGCTCAGGTGTGCTCCCACTCAGGTATGGGTGTTCATAGACTACCTGTGGAAAAGCACAATAATTAATGACAGTAGTTGCCTTTGGATGAAATTCAAAAGACAGGAAGAGAGAGATTTACTTGCTCTGCATATACTTTATAGGCTTGTGCCAGGTATTCTTCACCTATTTTTAAAAATAATTTAAAATAAAATGAGAGGCTCACACGATGAGTGGGTTCATCATAGCCAAGTCTCACTATAATACACTTCTACTTACCTGTAGTTTGCTTTATAATATTTTAGTTATTATAATTTTTTTTAAAAATCAAATGTAACAGGCTAAAGTTGTATGTGATATAGCAGCTAAATTTCTCCACACTAATGATTAGTCCTTAAAAAACACTCAATTCTCCTTTAGCACGTTTGAAGTTATGGGCCCTTATAAGAAGGAAATGAAACTTAGGGAACAACACAGGTCAAAAGTGGAAAGAACAACTTAATTATAGATCAGGCACTTTATATACATTATTTCATTCAATCCTTAAAACAATTCTGTGCTGTTATTGTCTCCTTTGCACTAATGGATGCTCAGAGAAGTGAGATGATTTGCTGAGGAATAGTGGAGTTTAAACCCCAGGTTTTACTTGACTCCAAGCCCACATGCATTCCAGTTTGCCATATTGCCTCCTGGAAGTAATCTACGGGAACAGGTTCACATTAAGAATATTACTCATTTAAGTGAGTGGGGAAAGGAGAGGAAATGCCATATAAAAGGTGAACTAGAACTGACTTAGTTACTATGAGCCATGTCTGTTTCCTGTTGTAGGCTTTTCAGCATCAGGGCGAGCTTCTTAAAACACATCTTCTGACATGCTGCAGAAGTTCCTCTGGACAATTTAGCTTTATTCTACAGAAAGGATATTTTTGAAAGGTTCTCTTTCCAGAAGATTAACCCTACAAATGGAGCCCAGGCTGAATAAATTGGCCAATGCAACCACAACTTGTTGTTTTTGTTGGGTTTTCCTGACAACTGATAGGCATGTGGTCCATCTAGGATTCAAACGGGGGTCTTCAATAGCCACGTCTTTAAGGTTCATTTCATCTTCTCCTCTTGTTTTAAAGATAGGGGGGCAGGAGAAAGAGAATATGACAACCAGAGAAGCAAAATGAAAAAGAGAAGAAGCATCATCAGATTCAGATCTCACACCTGCATTGTGTCCTTCCTCATGATCCAAGATGGTGTGCCATGAAAATGCCCTTTTCTTTTCTTACAGATGGTGTAAGGCACCATGGTTAAGACAAGGAGAACACAACTTTGAAATTCCTAGAAATCTTTACTATTTGGACATTTCCCAGAAGTAGGATACTGGGCAAGTTGCTTCACTTCTCCAAGCCATTGCCCTGATATGTAAAGTGAGGGTTACAATAATACCTACTTTCACAAGTTAAACTTAGTGGGGATTAAGTAAGCCATGCAAAGTGTCATATGAAAAACAAAGAGCACAATAAATGTGAGCTGTGATCATCATTATTGTAGGCAGACTTAGAATTGGAAATGGATTTTGAAAAAAAAAAATAAGCATGTAGATGCTTCTCCTTCAGCAGGCTGAGCTCTTAGAGTGTGTGTGTCTTATTCACCTTTGAATCTAATATAGGAGGGGATTAGTTATATTCCTAGAGACCACAACATCCAGTTCTCTAATGAGGGGTTCATGTGGGAGACTGTCATGGCTTGTACTATGTGACTCCCCACAGAGACCAAACACAAGTACCTTACTTATAAGACTTGCCCAGAGGACACAATAGAATCACCTGAACATTTCAGATATCATTCTTAGATTTGAATAAAGGACTTAAAGAGATAAGTCCTTTAGGTGATAGAGAAAGAAGCCAAAAGATGCACATAACATAATGGTAAAGAGAAGCCACTTTGGGAAGGAAAACAGAGTGGGATCCAGAGGAAAAGCACACACAGCCAGTAGACGCATCATCGGAATGAAGGAGCCCTCTCTTATCAAGTGGAATTGCATTCAGCTGTTTGTAACCAGGACCCACTGACAGTGACTCATGCACATAAAGAGTTACTATCTCACATAAAAGATGAACAAACAGAGAAAAGCAGTCCAGACATGAAGTAACAGAGCCTCAAAATGAACAGGCATCCTGTCTCCTTTGATTTTCTCCTCTCCAACCTCCTTTGAACATGGCTGCCAACCTCAAAGTTGAAAGATGCTATGGATTCCCAAATTCCAGGAAGAAGTTGAAAGAGGGAACAAATCAAAGGTGCTCCTCCCTGTTGTTTCAGCCCCCTTTAGAGCGGTTTCCAGAGGTCCCACCCATGGCTGTCCACCTGCATCCTAATGGCCTCGCCTAGTTGCAAACAAGGCTGGTAAATGTTGCCTCTCAACTGGGCATATCACCAGTCGAAATAAAGCCAGGACTCCCTTACTAAAAAAGAGAGTGGATACTGAAGAAGCAACTAGCCATTTCTGGCACTTTCCCCAGGTCAGACATTAAGCTGTCGACAGAACAAGAAGGAAGTACGGTTGCTAGACTTAAGTAGAAGCACCCTCCCATACCCAGGCTACGTTCCATTCTTTGTGTGACCTGTTAAGTGTCAAGATCTCCATCTTATTTATCTCTCCTTGAAATAAACTTTTATTTGATGAAATATTTATTTAGTTGTGCACACAAGAACTGGGGTGTAGGCCAGAGGTGTGGGAGTGAGATTGACCAGAGACAGAGTGGGGAGCAGAATAGGTGGATCTACTGAAATACACTGCTGAGGGGAGCCAGGAGCAAGACGAACAGAGGCCTAATGCACAGAAATAAACTCTTTTAAAAGTAATTTTAGTAGGCCTGGGGGGAGTGGAAGGCTGTACTAGCATCTGACACACAGAAGTTTCTCAGAAAATGGTCAGTGAACTGAACTGAATTTATGAACAATCACACAGCTCTAGCATTTATCTACCTGCTCTCTGCCTGTTTTTCATTACCTCAGAAGATAGTTCTGGGAGTTTTGTGTTTGTTTCTTACTGGGATTTTATCAGTGTTTCATACAAAGGCATCAATAATCAGAAGCATCTTAATGCTTCTGGCTCAGTGGCTTGGTGTGTCACCAAGCTTGACTTTCATGGCATATGGGACAAGTGAGGCTCACTAAACCCACTAGTTTCCTAAAGAAACTAATTCTTCAAATTTCAATTTAAAAGCTCTGGTCAAAAAGGAGAGAGGGAAAGTGAACGAGAGCTGAGTCATATTCAAACAATCCATGCCTACAAAAACAGGACAGAATTGTGAACTCTCTCCAAACAGGACATAATGGGGGGGGGGGGCAGAAGGGCTGCTTTTATTCATAGTGTATATCATAAAGAAAAGTAATGAATGTGATCGACATTTACCACGTTGTTATAAACATATGAAAGCTGTATCTTAATCGTCTCTGCCTCTCAGAGAGCAACACAAAGGAGAGGCACCTCATAGGTTCTCTACACCTTCTAGAAAGCAGTTGTTTCTTTGTCCACATAGATGCAAATCTACAAGAAAGGTGATATTGTAGACACCAAGGGGATAGGCCTTGTTCAAAAATCAAAAGTGGAAAAAACATGGCAAAACTGGAATAGTCTATAATGTCACCCAGCATACAAGTGACATTGTTATAAACATACAAGGACAAGATTCTTGCCAAGAGAGTTAATATTCATATTGAGCAGGTTAAGCTAAGAGTTGAGCCAGCTTTCTGAAATCTATGAAAGAAAATGAGCAGAAAAGGGCCCTTCCTAGAGTTACAGTCGGTTGGAGCACAGCACTGCCAAGCTGGGTGCAGCCACTTCAGTGCGAGTTCTGTCCTGGCCCCGGAGGGGACCCACATGGTGCGGCATAGCTCTCCTGACCCACCCACTGATCCCCTCAGCAGTGTACTTTGTCAATCTGCCTGTTCTGCCAGATCCCACTCTGTCTCTGGTGAATCTTCTTACTGCCCCTGCACCTCTGTCTTGTACCCCAGTTCTGCATGCATAGATAAATATTTTTAAAAAATGCAATCCCAAGATAAAAATAAAAAACAAAGTTAAAAAAATATCACAATAGTGAATATCAACAAAATGAGACACTTATCTAATCTTGGCTTTTTCAAAATTTTATTACTTAAACTGGGATCATTCATAATAAAATATAATGTTCTTACTCACCATGATGTCTGATTTAAGATATTGTTTCTTACAACCCAAATGCCCCAAAACCGGTGAAAGGATAAAGAAGGTGTGATGTACATATGTGTGTGTGAGTGTATGTGTATGTATATATACAATGGAATTACTAAGCAATCAAAAAAGACAAATTCGTGGCACTTACAGCAACATGGATGGAGCTAGAAAGGATTATGCCAGGTAAAATAAGTTAGAAGGAAAAGATAAATATCAGAAGCTTTCACTTACATGCAGAATACAGAGAAATCAAACAAAGTATCAGGTTAAAGACAAAACTTGCAAGCTGACCATAGATCTGAAGGGAAGTAAGGAAGAAGGGGAGTGCATCAAGACAGAGGGAAGAAAACAAGGAACTATGTATGGTCATGGAGTCACAGGTATTACGGCAGTGAGAGAACTAGAGACTACAAGTGAAGGCAAAAATTAAATACTGTCCAAAATTAACAAAATGTAAAAAAATAAATTCAATAATAAAAAAGATATCACTTCTTTGTGTCACATTTTCAATTAAAAGAAAAAATTGGTGGTGTGATTTTCTAAATCATAAAGAGAAAAATAATTCAAGAATTTCTTCGCACAGATAATTTGTTACAAAATCAGAAATTATTAGAATTGAAAAATATGCTCTTCACTTAACTAACATTTGTTCATGTAGTTCTGTGCTTTATGCAAAGATAAATGAAGCAGAGTTCCTGTTTGCTAATTCAATTCCACACCAAATGCAAGATTCTTCTGTCACAAGGTAGGCCAGTCCATTTATGGGCAACCTAAACTGAAAGACAGTCTTCATTTGTGTGTGTGCGGAGGGGAGGGTGTAGGGGGTGGCAGCAGGGTGTTTGTGTGTGTGTGTGTGTGTGTGTGTGTGTGTGTGTGTGTGTGTGTCTGGGATGTGGGCCAAAGGTGCTGGGGTGAAAGGATTTGCCAGAGACAATGAGATGCAGAACAAGCAGATTTATTGAAAACCACTGCTAAGGAGAGTAGCGGGTGAAACAGGAGAGATTTGTTGCACCATACGTGGGAACCGAACTCAGGTTATAGCGTATAGCACCTAGATTTAACCCCTAGGCCACCATGGAGGCCTCCCTTTTTATCGAGCTGTATCTCACCCCCCTGTAACATCTCTTCTTGGCTTTAATTGCTTCTTCTAGATAATCCCAAGGTACATTAAATCCTCCTTAAAAATGTCAACATTTCAGGGCCTTCCCTAGTGGTGCAACAGGTTAAAGCACAGCACTATGAACATATCTTCAGTCACTGCAGCACAAGTTCTACCCCCAGTTGAGTAGCTGACCCACAAGGCACGGCAGACCTATCATAACCCGCCCACTGCTCCCACCAGAGTGTATTTCAGCTGATCCTCTGTTCTGCTCCCCACTCTGTTTCTGGTGAATCCTCTCAACGCCATACCTCTGGCCATTATCACAGCTCTTGTACGCATAAATAATCTTTTTTTTTTTAAGATTTATTTATTCATACAGAACTGGGGAACAGGCCAGAGATGCGGACGGTAAGAGGATTCACCAGGGACAGAGTGGGGAGCAAAACAGGCAGAGTGACGAAGTACACTGCTGAGGGGAGCAGCGGGTGGGTCAGGAGAGGTCTGCCACGCCATGTGGTCACCTCCGGGGCAGGCGGGAATCGAACTCATGCGGAAGTGACTTAAGCCTCTTAGTGCTGTGCTTTAACCCACTGTGCCACCAGGGAGGGCCCTAAATAATCTTTTCTTTTTTTTTTAAAGTCAACATTTCACATCTACAATAAATAAATCAAATGTTTTTCCCTAAAGATATCTTTTCTCCAAATCTTCATTCCCAATGCCCTTAGCTCAAAGTCCTTAAAGATGTACAGATTAGACAAGAGCTGTACACTTTTCACCATCCTTATCCTCATATTCCTTTTATGGAAACAATTCTATTAATGTTTCCATTAAAAATGCAATGCCCAGAACTAGACATAAATTCCTGATATAATCTGATGGAGGATAGTGATGAGTAGAGGAAAACACTGTAGTTGGCATTTCTTGATGTGGAAAGGGTAAATGGACTCCCATTTTTATTAGCAATTTTTATACCCATGACACCCTCTTGTTTGGTTTTGAGTCCTAGAATACCCTATAACTCCCACATCATTTTCACACATGCTAGTGTCAACTCTCCCTCAACATAATTTCATAACTGTGTAACAGTTTAACATTCAGATGATATGGTAACACACTCACACTTAAACACATATTAACAGGTGCACAACTGATACTGGGGCCTCTGTGAACAAAGCAGTCTTACCTTGGTGAGGAGTGGGGATGGTCCATGTTCAGGGGGAGGGGGAATAGTGAAAGAGGAATACATATTTAAGAAAACCGATTTACTAAAGATGAGAAACAAGGATTAAAACGTAAGGGAACTGCTTTCACTTATATTCTTTTTTCTTTTAAAATAGGCAGAGATTCACTATGAAAGTGAGAGGAAGGTTGAAGAGCTATTTGTATACCCATATCACAACAGCACCATTTGCAATAGGCAAAAGATGGAAGCAACCCAAGATCCATCAACAGAAGAGTGGACAAACAAAATGCAGTACAGTACATGCACACACAGAATATGATTCAGCCTGCAAAAGGAAGGAAATTCTGACACATGCTACATACAATATGGATTAACCTAAAGACACTACTCTGACCAAAGTCAGTCATAAAAGAACAAATATAGTAAGATTCCACTGATAATAGTAGTCAAATGCTAAGAGACAAATATTAGAAAGATGATTGCCAGGAGGTGGGGGTAGGGTTTGTGCTACTGACAGAGCTTCACTTTTGCAAAATAAAAAAATAACTGGAAGTGAGGGGTGTGGAGGATGCACAGCAATGTAAATGTACCGAGTACACTGAACTGTACACCTAAAAGGGCCACAGAGGTTGCTTTTACATTGTGTGGGATAATTACCACAACTTAAAATATTTTTTAAACAAATTAAAAAGTCTAGGTTTGAGGGGAAAAATTAAGGGAAACAACATGTCTAAATATATGCCTTTGCTCAGATCTTGCCCTACAAGGATTAAAAGGAACTGCCTTTTTTTTTTTTTTTTTGATTAAAGAATAGACAACAGTAAGGGAAACGTACAGAGAGTTGCCATATTCCCCCTATCCTGACCCTTGTATAGCCCTCCTCCCCATTATCAAGATCCCCAACCAGAGTGATGTATTTGTGTCAATCACTGATAATCATCAATAATTTACACTATGGTACACTACTGTGACATTCATTCTCCAAATTTGGAAAGACTTTTTAATTACTCATGTATCTGAAATTATGCATGACAACTCCAATGTATGAGAAGCCCAAATCCAAACAGTGTATTGGATGCTAACTAAAGTGACAGAAAAATTTGCTACTCCAAAGTGCAATCTGAAGAGCAGCAGCAGCAACAGCAGCATCTGGGAGTGTGTTAGAAATGCAGACTCTCAGGTCCACCTGAGGCATACAGAATCAGAACCTGCACTTATCGAGAGTCTCAAATAACTGAAGCAGTTTTGTAAACTATTCAGAACTGCAAACTGAGCAAAAAATAATAATGTCTAATCAGTTTATCTGTATGTCATTACATTAATTATTTTATTGAGTTGAGAAAAATATCCATGTTTTAATATTCTTGATGGTCTTAAAAATTATTAAAAACAAGTCCATTTATTGCCTTGAACATAGAAAAAGCTTAAACCACATTTGATTTAATGTGTCAATGACAGCATTCTTTGAAGGCTCCATATAGTCTAATCGTCGCTTTCATGGACATGAAATAATGAGAAACAAAGAACGAAGTACAAAGCTCTTCTTGAATGGCTGATGGTAGATTTTATATGTTTGAAATTCCAAGAATTATTCATCATTACAGCAGAACTAATGCAAAGTATAACAATAAGTTTGCTGAGGAAAGTACTGACCCTCATAAATGCTGAAGACCAATAAAATTATGGTCGCTGGTAATGTGAGAAAAATCACTAATACCCACAGCCAACTGGATTCACTTAATGAGATTAAGCTGATATATAGAAAGATCTGAAAAGAAATTCCAAAATGTTCACCGAACACAAGGAAAAAATTGACAAATATAAATATTCCAAATACTAAAATACATTTTAAAAAGAGCGTGTGTGAGAGAGGAAAATCCTCCTTGGGATGTTTTTATCAGCTTTATTCTAGTGTGTTTTTCCCTATTACATTTGCATCAGCAAAAATGAATTTGATAGGAAGATATCACTTAATAAATATATAAAGCAGAGATGAAGGGAAAGAGAGAGGAGGTGGCAGGACCACAGTCGAAATTAGTTCTGACACCAGGGCACTCACTCATTCATGGCTCAAGGACATTATTCCACTTAATGATAATCTCAAGCAGTTATGGGATCTCTGCTTACTTTCATTTTCTTCTCCTCTGGCAAATTTCCATTCTCCCTGGCTTTTGCAATTAAAAAAAAAATGACTCAACAAAACCAAGTACTATTTCAAAAGTACAAACTGAAAATAAATCTAAGGCTTTTGGCTTGTTGTATTTGAAATAGATACCAATTTTAAGCAACAACTCAGAGAATCCCTGGAGGTTTACATAAGCTCATCAGTAGCAAGCTCATTTTTAAATAACTTTAAATGTTTTCCAAACCAAGACAAACTCTTTAAACTGACAAACTTCTTGGGATATTCCTTATGCCACCCTACATGCATGCTACTCAAATGAGGATAGGAAATTAAAACTCACCCCATGGCAGTATTAAAAGGGAAATATTTAGTTCTTGATTTTCTGTATGGAAATGACTAGCATCTCAGAACTTGATTTGGGGTCTACAGATGATGTCTTCAAGGGTAAACTTAATACTCTCAAAAACATCTTATTCTCATTTTATCATTCTAAAGGAACAACAGTTAACATTTTGTTGAATTAAGTGATGGAGAAGGTTTTAGACTCAAGAAGCCACCCCCATGCTATGATAAGTATCTGCAAGCTTCAGCAACTGGCAGTTGAAGAAACTGGAATAGTAAATGTGTTCATCTCAGAAGAGGGCTATACTGGTCACTGTGAACACACAGATAGGTAAAGCTGATACTCTCCACAGCCAGCTGAGAGCGGTGGCTGTGGCTGTCTCTAAATGACTATTTCTAATCCTTAAGAAATAGTGAAGTAACACAAGAGGTGAGGGGCTTTCAACATGCACCATCATGGGCTGAATTGATTACACCTTATAAGAACGCCTGCCCTATGGTCCCCAGCAACCCAAGCAAGTGTCATAGAATATTCAATCTAAAAAGGACACTAAAGATTCTGCACACACATCCCATCAGGAAAGGAGCTGGACCCACAGAGAGTTAAAAGATTCATTCCAAAAATCCATGTCATCCTAAATAAAATATTAAACTCGATCTCTCCTCAAATTAATTCAATTTCATCCAATCACATGAAAATAAGATTCTATAAGCCATATGATTGTCTCCTAAAAGAAAGGTATGTTTTCCTCAAAGTCTTAAATACCTAAATTTACACATGCCTCCAAAATGCAAAACAAAGGCAATAGAAGGGTTTGCCTATGGTCCCCAGTGATCATTAAGAATACTTGCAAACACAGAGAATCAGAAAAATGAAGAACACATTTCAGGAACACTAGCTTTTTCTTTGAATAGAAACAGCTACTTCAACAAATACTGGACTTTTAGAAGACAGTGTCAATTTTATTACTCTTTGAAATGCTGTGCAAAGCACAGAAACCTTACAATTTGCACATAAGCAATTTCCATCTTTAAATATATTCATGTGGCGAGAAAAAGTACATGCATAAGAATATATAGAATTTTTTAATCATCATCATTTACATTAGACATTTCTTTATACAAACATTTTAACATTTTTCTTAAAAAAATTAGTGGCTGGTAAGGCCCTCTGAAACTGCAGAAAATCCAGCTTTCCATTTAAACAGCCTTTCACTGAGAGACGTGAGTGATGGCAGACGATGGCCTCTTAAGAATAGACTCAACAGAAAACGACAGTGGTTCATTCACGGAGAGTTTTGTTCCAACTTGTTTGGCTACGAAAAGGTCTTTAGAACATCTATCTATTGTAAATGTGTACTTCTGGTTCTCCTTGACTAAACACTCTCTGTGTTTCTTAGGGGCCTCTTCAAAGGCCTCTTTGACAAATGATGTTTTCAACTCAGGACCTGATTTGTCAGTAAGAGTTTGCTGGAATAATGAGTGGAATGGATTATGCTTAAGTGGCAGAGGGTGCCTGGCGCTTTCTTTGCTGATCTTGGTTAAGACGTGCCCCTGAGCTGCCACAGAGTCCGTGTCAACAACTGGAGAGAAATTCCGTTGGGGTGGGGAGAACGCAGACCTCTCAGGGATAGCCTGGTGACCCTGAAGGTCATTTCTGAAGATCTGGATCTCAGGAGTGTGAGGCAGCACCAAAGAGCCTTCCAGTTTGGGTGACATCATGTCGTGTTCTGCACCAAGTCCATCCTGAACTCGTATTCCTTTTAAGTCCCAGCTTGCCCCAGGTTTCAGGGCCTGCACTGAGGTGGTGGCATTTAGTAGGCACTGTTGGTAGAGGAGTGTATCACTAATGGGGCCACACTTGGGCCAAACTAAAAATCTCGAAGGCAAAGGATACTGTCTGTAAGTCGCAGCCACACTAACATTGGAAGAAATTAGTTCCATATTCCCAGATCCTGAATACTGCATGGTCAGATCAAGGCAGGTGGGCAAAAAATTACAGAAGTCTTTGCTTGGTGGTTCCACTGGTGTGGGACTGTAGGTGCTTCTGTAAGAGCTGTATTCAGGTCCATGCACCATGCGATTGGGCAAGAACAAGGCAGCAGCTTGGGAAGCTTCCAGCATTTCCCTCTCTTTATATTCTCTCTCCAGCATAATGTTCTCCAACTCCTTATCAGCAAAGGCCCGCCTTTTCCTCATCCGGTCACTTACAGGGGGAGGTAGAGGTAAACTCCCTCCCACATAAGTGTCTGCTGGAATGGGGCGGTAGCCTAAAATAAGCAAGCATTGCACATGAAAGTCATTAACATCTAGGGAAGAAAAATCTGGAAATCTAGAAGGCAGGAGAGACACCACAGATCAGCAGAACAATTATTTACAGTTCTAGAACACTGATATTTTTAGACAGAAAACAAAGCATAGATAGGTTCATTTTAAATAGTAGCCTTTAGTGGGAAGGATAATCATATTGCAACTTTTTGTTTATTTATTTGTTAGCTTTACCAGGCATATTTTACTGGCTAAAATTTTAATATTCTTCCCATGCTCCTATACCTTGAAAGACAAGACTGTTCAATTTGCTTCAATCAATGCTTTATTACTCTCCACATCTTTTTCCATTATTAAAAATGATATCTATACCTAGAGCTGACGTCACTTTTATTTTCTAAAGATGGCTCATTATGTACACACTGTTACAGTTGTGGAATAATCCAAGGAGAACTAGGAAAAAAAGAGAGTTAAAGCAGATTAGTGAGGAGAAAGAGAAAAGATTAAAGGAAATAGAGAAGCATAGAAAATTGAAAGGAGCTGTTTACCAGTCAAATGGACTCTACAAGGAACAACTTAACCAAGCCCTTAGCCTAACTACCAATACAAACAAAAATAGAGAAAGGGGAAAAAAGGGTAAGAGATTCCCTACTAAATTGAACAAGCAATTATTACAACATAGATCAAGTCACTGTACATTCTATGAATAGGGACAAAGTAAAAAGCAAAACTTAATGTAACATAAATTGAATTCCTGGCAGCATAAATACATTGAGTATTTCATCATCCCTAAGCACTCACCACTATCAAATTTGTTTGACAGATCAATTGTGATGTTTGTGTTTACATAGTAACAAACCCATCCTAACTCATTTGCAAATAAAATAACATTTGAAAATTAATGTTTCCATTTCTATGGTAACATTTTGCCAGGAAGCTATTTACTTGAATTTACTTCCATTTATTCCTCCCACTTCTCAAGTTGCTTTGGCACAATTTCAATTTATCATTGTGGTTCCTATTATATAAATCTATTTACCCAGTTTGTAACCAAATTCATTTTTAATGCATGAGAAACCATTCTGAGGTCATAAGTACACAGACAGGATAATCATGAGCAAACTCAAATCTGTCCAGAACCACCTCAATTCACAAGTCACACAAGAGAATTCAAATGTCTTTTCTGAAATCTACTTTTCAATCTGAATGTTATGAAATGGCACTGATTACAGCAAATAAAAACTTCCCTTTCCTCTAAATGGTAAAAGTCAGTCAATGCGTAATTTTCCAAGAAATTCCATAGCCAAAGATAGATGCTTTTAGAAATCAGAAATATTTTAAGAAAATTAATGTATTTCTAGGCTTTAGAAAAAGTGAAAAGACACCATTGGATTCGACACTGTTCAAATCAACTTCCATTTCTCATTTGATTCTAAAACTTTCCAGATTCTACAATCTCAATTGTCAAAAAATGGAAAATGAAGTGTGAAGTAACAGCAAGTTATCTAGATAATCCAGGAAATAAAACAAGATAATGAGGGGGAAAAGTAGAATTAAAAGTTGAATTATCTAGGCTAGCAGTCTTTATCTGTCAGTGTGGGTAGCTGTTAAACTCCTCATTTAACTTAATCTGTTTGGCTCTAGCTTTGCTAGAGTCACCCCAACAGTCTCTCCAGGCCAGAAGTAGAGATACATTAAAAAATGAATTTTGTTATTCCTTTCCTTCCAGGACATCTGCTCAGAGATCACTCAGCAGGCTATCTCTGTACGTCCCTCACTCGGGCAAATTTCATATGTACTCCACATTGACCCATTAACTATCTAGCAGACCACAAAATTATCAGTGAAAAAAACCTCAGGGAGTAAGTGAGAGTCATTTTCCCAAGTCCTGATTTCCTTACTAAGGAAAAAAATCTAATAAAAAGTACATTCCCCTCAAATTACTCTTTCACATGTTAATAAAAATGCCATAAGCCTGAATGATGAGAATCACTTAGAACTTGGTTTAAAAAACTAAAGAATAACATGTTGCTTTACCTTCTAGAATGCTTTTGGCCAGCAAGCTGGGTGCCCTGACTTGCCTCTGATACACAGCTTTGCGCTCGAAATTATTCTGTTTCCCAGAAAGCCCCTTCTTGTCCTGCAAACAGAGGAAACAGTCAATAATGACCTGAAAGCCTGAAAGAGAAGGGATAGGAAAGGGGCATCTTACTGGCGTTTACCTATTTATTTTTACATCTACTGAAACATGGCTCCTACAAAATTGGTATCAACGCCCTTGTGTTCCAGGGAAAACTAGACGCTCGATCCAAATTCACCAACTGGATATCATGGTTCTGGTTTTCTCTGCTTTGCTAGTCACCCCAGGTTCTTCCCATGCCAGAAGGACACAGTCAAGAAACCAGGACCCTGGCCCAGAAAGACAGCTGCGGAGGGCCGGTCCGTGTCCTCATCAGCGCCCAAACAGGATATTAGGCACTTGTACAGTGCTGGCTTCTCCCCTCAGCAGGGAAGGTTGGGCACGTTTTCAGATAAGTAACAGAGAGGTTTGAAGGTCGGGAATCGCCTGGGTCTGGCTGAAAATTCTAGATTGTTCACTGGACGAGGGGGCTCGTGAAAGTGCACGAAAACACACAAATCCCCTGCAGGCAGCTGGAGTCCCGGAGCAAGAGGACCCCTCACTAACTGGTCAGTAGGATTCTAGACCCTGCCATCCCCTCAGCCCACCAAGCAGGCCCCAGAGAACCCGAAGGCCCATGGTATAACACACACACAGTGGACAGAGAAGGCTGAAACCAGGTTCCAGCCCCGGTCAGTGCCACCTAGGAATCCGGGGTGAACCGCCAGGCCCTCAGAGTTTTATCATCAGGGAAAGGCTTCCAGCATGTAAGGAGAACCATTCTCCACCAAGAGTAAAGCTCAACTCCTCCCCTCCCAGGGCCTGAGACAGGAGCCCTCACCCGCCGGAAGCCTCTTCCTAGTTCTCCGTGTACCTGGGCTCGTGGAAACCTAACGTTCAAGGTTCAGGAAGGGCCTCTCTCCATGTAAGGAAACTGTGGCTCCCCTAACAGGGCGAGAGGAGGCTCCCCTCTGGCTTTTGGGTCCGAGCTCCAGGCTACCGACCTAGAGGGGAAGGCACGCCTCATTCGGCCCCACCTGTACCAGGAGCAGCACGCGCGGCTTAATGAGCCGCTGCACGCAAGCACGTGCGCGCTCCGTGCCCCGCGCAGCTCCGCGGCCGACAGCGCAGCCGCACAGCGCCGAGAGCGCGGTAGACGCGCGCCCGGGATCCGGGTGGAAGGACTGCGGGGGGTTCTTCCTCCCTCTCCAACCACCAAAGTATGTTTTAATAAAAATAAACTGCCTTTCCCGTAAAGCTCGGAATGGGCCAAACCACTTTCTGTCCACTCTTTAATACAAACATTTTTCTTCCCCAGCGATACCCCTAGCTTCCTCCCTCCCGATGCTAAAGCCACCACCTGTCCCAGGACTTGCCAGGCGCCGCGAAGCCCTGGGTCTCGGCTTGAGGAAGCAGCCACGTCCCTCCACCCCCTACCCCACACCGACCATCTCGCGGCGCAGGACGCCCGGTGGAGTACGCCCCGGGCCGGACAGGTACGCACCTCGGTGGCCTGCTGCCTCCGGAGCGCCACCTGGGCTGCCATGACGCGCTGCCGCTCCACCACCAGCAGGCAGTTGGCGCACTGACAGTCGCGCCAGCGACAGAAGCGCTTGTGGCCCTTGAGGCAGGACACCACGCCGTGGTTGCGGCAACGCGCGCACTTGGGCGTGCGGCTCAGTTTGCGCGGCTCCGCGCCGCTGCCGGCGTTAGCGCAGCGCTCTGGGGGACCGGCCGCGGCGGACGAGGCCTGGGACGCCGGAAGCGGCCTCGACTTCAGTCCCACTCTCTGCTCCGGCCGACCCGGTACCCCTGGGGACGGGCCTGCCTCCTCGCCGTCGCCCTCGTCCTCCGCTTCATCGTCATCTTCGTCTTCGTCCTCGTCCTCCTCGCCGTCCCCGTCGACCGGCGGCGGGCTGGACCCCTGAGGCGTTGGCGGATGAGCCCCGCGGTCACCCTCCTCGAGTTCCAGGCTCTCCACGTCGATCTCCCAGTCCCCGGCAGCCAGACCCGCCTGCCGGTCGGCCATGGCGCGGGGCCTTGCTCGGGCCTCTGTTGTTTCCTGTGCACTGAGGAGATACGAAAATTCCCAGAGACCCACCAGTTGCCATCAGGCATGGCCCCCAAGTCTTGGGCCGAGAGTTCTTGGTCTGCCCACCTCTAGCATCTTGGGTCGTCCTGTTCCTTACATATCCCACACATCCAGGCCTCATGTTCCTTTCTGATCTTTTAGGGCCCCAGGAATACCCAATCCAATAAGGCTATTAAATTGTAAGTGTTCTATGAGCACCTGACCTTTAACCACAACCCTCTCTGGCTTTATATATGCTTTAGGGACAGATCCCTGGGTTATATCCTGATCACAGAAATAACAGTTTTGTGTCCAAATAGGTCGGCCTAGGCCATTTGTCAGGCTTGCCCATACCCAGCTACTACGATCGCGATATATAAACGTGTAATAAGTTTTTTCCTTTTGATCATAAGGACCCTTGAGATCCAGAGAAGTGCCACCCTGCACCCCTGCCTATGGTTCTCCTCTGCCTATGCAAGCACCTTGCTATGCTTAGTTCTTCTCAGCACTACTATCCCTCCCTCAAATAATCAAGTATAAGTCAAAGGGGCTCTGCTGTCAGAAGAGTTCTGTAGGAACAAGGGGCGCAGAGTGCAGATGCCTGCCCGCATCAACATCAACAGCCCTTGAGCCCAGCAGGGCTGGGCCACATGTGTTCTATATACAGAAGGTATTGTTTGCATCTTTAAGGCAAGGCATCCAAAAAAAAAATAGATAAAGAAAGGTGATTCGCACCCTTTGCCCTCCGCGACATCACAGCACTCACCGAGCGTCTGAGGCCCCTGCTAGCAGCCGAGGCAAGATCTCCAGCCTTTGGCTGCAAGCTCTGCTTGAAAACAGAAGTCGGGGGTCGCCACACCCAGCCACGAAATCGGGGCTGACAGTTGAAGGCCCGGAGCCCACAGGATGGAGAGGGGTGGGAAAGGGAGAAAAAGGGCTGGAGAAGTCAAGTTCTCTGTTGCCTCGTTAAGCACATCTCCGACTCTGTAAAGTTATGATGTGTCCTTGGCAGCCCCGGGCACTTCACCTCTCCAAAGCTGCTTTCCGCTTCTTCTAACCCAGGCGAGGCAAGGAGGTTGGGGCACCCAGGCCTGGTTCAGATCTCGGGCTCCCGGGCCGGCGGGCGCACGCAGCTGCGTGCTGCGCAGCGCCCCTCGCTGCAGTTGCCAGCCGCCGCTCCCTTTGCTAGTATTATCCGCTCTGGCCCCCGAGATCCGCACCCGCTGATTGGCCGGTTGTCAGGCGGTGTGTATGCTGATTGGCCGAAGCGCCGCGGCTCTGCTCATTCCGCCTCCTCGCGGCCGCCGCGCTCCTCCCTGCGGCGCTTCGCCAGAACCCTCCCGAGCTGCCTTCGGTGCAGCGGGGTAGCTTATCCTGCCGCCAACCCCGAAGTGTGAGATTGAAATCGTCGTTTATATTGCGTTTAGCAAACAAGCATAAGACATACTCGTATGGGAAGCTTTGTCTATAAGAGAAAGTAACAGGCGGCGACAAGTTAGAAATAAAAGGCTAATAATGTTGGTCCTGACGCTGTCTACAACACTAGTTTTTCTGCGACTCAATCATTAACCCAAAGTTGCGCGCGGAAATGAAGCCTCTTTAATCGGGTGCAAGGCAGGATCGTACTTTCTCCTGCAAGACTAAATCAGGGGTTAACTTGCACCACAAAGCTGGGTTAGCAGCGAAA
Source organism: Condylura cristata (assembly GCF_000260355.1). Classification (NCBI taxonomy): domain Eukaryota; kingdom Metazoa; phylum Chordata; class Mammalia; order Eulipotyphla; family Talpidae; genus Condylura; species Condylura cristata. The sequence continues at coordinate 40,000,186 of NW_004567107.1, read as the reverse complement.
CGATCTGTAAATAGTCTTGTAGCTAGAATCGCTCATCTTCAAAGTGCAAAGTTGTTTCTCCTTAACATTCACACTGTGGGTGAGGCTGGCATGTCGCCAAATCATCTACATCATTTACGTTTTTCTACGGGTGAATTGCTATTGCAGTTGATTTGAGGGAGAACGGAAATACGTGCCATTAAAAGAGTTAGGTGCAATACATTCACTCTAGGCATATTTTTAAACGAAGCCCTTTTAAAATACAGATGACTTTAAAATATGTATGAATGTATTTGTAAAGAAAAATAACTTTCTACCGTCTTCCTCAAAAAATCTTTACATAAATGTCTAATAACAGTCAATTTTTCAATATAGTGAAAGAAGAAATTAGTCTTGTAACTCAACGCCGCATTGTACTTCATGAACTAAATTTAAAATGACATAGTCTCCTTTCTTTAAATTATCAGTGCCTCTCAGGATAGGATTAGGGGACAGATTATGAAACTGGGCGCCATTGTCCAAGCAGAGAAGAGTCATGCAATAAATATTTGTGAAAGGAAAGAATTGCAGAACCAATTCTAAAGTTATTTCTCCAGAAGCCCACTAGAAAGTTAGAGGTTAGTCAAGCTCAGAGAGGTGGGAACAAAGCTGAGCAATTACTGTGAAACAAACGCTAAAAGTTGGACTCTCAGGTGTTCTCAAGCATTTAGCGATGGGGAGAAATTTTTCTCTGGTGACCAGGCACTCGAATTTCCCGTTAAGCGGGTGCTTCTTAGGAGAGCGGCTTGCGATGTCCAGTGCAGGAAGAAGAGGAACAGTTCTGCCTAGTCTCTCAGAACATCTCGGAGGGTGACTAGAGAGCTGTATACGTTCAGACAAGGTTCAAGGAGACCATATGCTCCTCTCATCTGGCACCACCTAGTAACACAGGTGGGTTTTACCTTTTGCGTAGTTTCTTCTACTTATCAAAGCTGATTTGTTCCCATTAGAGCTTTTTGACTTCTTGAAAAGTGTAGGGAAAAAAAGTGTACTTTTCTCCACTTTTCCAGTGATGAAAACTTGAACGCCCCCAGAGGTTCAGAGAGGAGCCCTGGGCCATGCAGTGGTCTGGGCAGGGCAGTGAACTTGCTAGCACCTTGGTCCTAGTTCTGCAGTCATGGAAACTTCGCAGAGCCCTTCCCTACAGAGAAAATGAGCAATGGATCATGAGGATTTTGCTGTTTTTCTTTTAATATTATTCCTAAATCCCCCTTCTGGTTCAGGTATCTGGAATTATGAACAGCTCTCCTGCAATAGAACATAGTACCTTTCTATTCAATATATTTTTGTACAGTGTTTTGGGTTTTTAATTGTGTGTGTTTGTTTTCTGGTCTAACCGTGCTAACTACTTTTGTCTTTGCATTCAGATATTTCACCACTTCTGTCCCACCACCTGCAAGCAAACTACAAAACCTCCTCTCCCCCTCCCATGTGTGCAAGCAATTGGCAGGTTGGACTTTTATTATTACTTATTGCTGGTAGAGGGGGATTAGCCATAAAAGTAATTTTGTCCTTCACCAGTTACTCTGAACAGTAAGAAACAAAATCAAGAAAGTAGATTGGCCAATTTGGGGTAACTAGATAAGAGAAAGGTGGATTGGGAGATTACAGGACGATGAGAAAGGAGCACGCATGAGTGGCTGTTTCCTAAACAGAAAATAAACGAGAGGGGCAACCCTTTAACAAGTTCGAATTTTAAAAACTGCTACGTGCAGTGGAAAACCAGTGGGGTTTGTGTACAGTAAATCACAAGGTCTGAAACCTGCACAGGAAAAAGGACTGGGGTGGACCAATCTCCTCGGTCTGGAGAGTGGGAAAGAATGACACAGCAAAGCCCTCAGAACTTGGGTCAGAGCTACAGCCCAACCAGAAAAAAAAAAAGCAAGACCCTCCTTTTTCTTGGAGGGATTTCACCTCAGGGGTCCAGCTGGGTGGGTCCAGCACCATTCCCTCTCCAGCTTGCTTCCCACACCCATATCAAAACCCTACTCTACTGCCCCCACAGCTTCCTCCAGATTCACTGCCCCCCTCTCCACTAATTCACCCACCCACCCAGCACCCCATCAGTCACACTTTGGTGCCTGCTGTATTCAAATACTGAGCAGAAGCCGAACTGTAAATGTGATCCAGTTTAATTACATTCCACTTCCTGGCCCCCAGAGAATCATGAACCCACCAACTGGGGAGAATTGAAGTCTTGGAGGAGGGTTGGCTCAGAGGGAGATTTTTCACTTTGGAAGAAGCATCAGAAATCTGAAGAACTCCAAAAATTAATGTGATATTACTTGCAAAAGGTGCGGGAAGGAGGGTTAATCTGTGGTTGCACAAACTGATTAGTAAACTGTTCCTAGGTCATAGGACTCAGAGAACCTGGGCTGGAAGCTAATTTTCCACCCAACCATGATCAATTATTTTTCTGTTCCTCAGTTGCTTTATCTGCAAAATGGGAAGAATGCCCTTCCTTGGCCAGATCTTTGTGAAGAACTGCCCCCGCCCCCCAAATAATGAAGGGAGGAAGTCTTCACATAGTAGGAACTCAATAAACTTTGGTTTATTCCAGAGGCAACAGCCCAGCCGCCCCGGGAAGTCTGCAGCGTGCTGTACAAGCTTGACTGAAAGGCAAGGGCGCAAGAAATCCACCTCCTTTTTTCTGGTCCCTCTCTTAAAAGGGGTTAGGCCGTGACTGAGGCCCTGTTAGGTGAGGAAACAGAAGTTCTTTTGGCTTGTAAACCGACACCAATTACAAAGCTCAATTCGGAGTCCCTC